>NW_007360343.1:0-36116 GCF_000271585.1 Trametes versicolor FP-101664 SS1
TATTGCTAGTGCACAGAGCCTGCAGGGCGTGTATGTGATGTTGTCGCGCGTGCGCAGCTTAGACGGCCTCGTGATATTTCGCCCGTTCTCGCCGGAGAAGATTACTGTGCGAGCCTCAGAGGAGCTGAGGACGGAGTTAGCACGGCTACGTCAGCTCGACGAGGATACCACTCGACAGTACAACGTTGCGCGGGCCACCGGGATAGGATGGCCGGGTGTGCGGGCGTGAGTGTCCGTTCGCGCGAGCTCGCGCTGTGGCGGCATCGCCTCGGTATGGTCGACGGCCTGTCTGTTGGGGTATCACTGTAGAACACCCGTGAGCGGCCTATGTGGCGTGTATGGTATCGCGTCACCTACTCTGTTCCGACTTGAATACCACGACCTCCTTCCGAGTATGTTGTTACCTACATAATGCACTTGGTTTATAGATACCGACTCTATGTATTGGAATGTACTCACCTTTGTTACCTTCGACCTGTTCCGGTGGCGCTTGGTTGCCTCGCGTGATCGCCTCGGTTGATGATGCTGGTCAAGGGCGTCCCCTGGTGTTCGCCGACTGGCTGCGGATCTTGCGCGGTGCCGCGTGCGCCTATAACGCGTGGGAGATCGTTGCTTGTGACGCTGGTAAGTGTGCCAGTGTGTGGTCTCTCCTAGATCTTACATATCATCCTGTGCAGGCGCATTTTATGGTGATGGTCTGCAGTGTCGCGATATCATTATGGTTCTATCGGATGCGCTACCAGTGTACATTGATGACGTGTGCGATGTGATTGTATGGTATAGGTGCGGGGATACGCGGCGAGCCGTGCGCCGAGTTAGCTCAACGAGTACATTCGTCCCTCAGGCCGTGCATGCGAGACAGGCGATCGGGGCAGGCACCTCGTCCGTGGTGATGCACTCGCGCGCGCGCGCGCTGTTGGAGTCGCCGGAGTCGGAGTCCAAGCCGTTGTCGTCGTCGTTGTTGTTGTCGGCGTTGCCCGCGTCGGCCGCGTCGTCGCCGATGTTGTTGTCGTCGTTGTCGTTGTCGTTGCCGTTGCCGTCGTTGTTGTCATCGGAGTCGGAGTCGCTGGAGTCGCTAGAGCTCTCGTACCCGTTAGGGCGGGGATCGCCTGGCTGCATTGCATACGTCGGCGCGGTCGTCCGGAGGTAGTACATCCCTGTCTTGAGTCCAGCTTGCCATGAGTACATGTGCGCTGTGTACTGTTTGTGCTAGCCGTCAGTCGCTGGTTTGGCTGAGGTGGGGACTAACGTACGAGGGCTGCCGCCGTGGGGTTACGCATGTACAAGCTCATGCTCTGGGACTGGTCGATGTATGGTCCCCTGTCGGCTGCCATGATGACGGTGTATCGCTGGGGCATTTCCCATGCGGTGCGGTAAACGGCTTTGAGGCGGTCCGGGATAGTGGTGATGTTCTGGACCGAGCCTATATGATCGAATTAGTGTTTGCGTATGACGATTATTCCAGTGTGAAGCTCGCCTCGTGCGTCTATGATCTGCCTTCGCATATGAGGCGTCCAAAGGCCACGCCGCTCGAGCTCTTGAACGAGATGCGGGCAGATGATGTGGTATTCGCCCCCTAGGGCGCGTCGGGTATAGATGTTACTGTATGCGGCATATCAGGGTAAGACTGGTGAGCGTTGTACGCACCGCGGAGACGCACCTGACATACGGCTCCACGGAGTCGTTGTTGCCGAGGAGTTGAGACGTCGACGAGGTCGGCATAACGGCGGTGAGCATGGAGTTTCGAAGGCCGTGTTTCGCGATACGGGCCCGGAGTGCGTCGAAGTCGTACCGATCGGATGGCGTGCAGTTCCACATATCGCATTGAAGCACCCCTTGAGACGCGGGGGATCTGTTCCACGCTGGGAAGGGCCCGAATCGTTCGGCCATCTCGGAGCTCTCCTCGAGGGCACCGTGATAGATGGTCTCGAATATGCTGACGTTGAGTCGTCGAGCTTCATCTGATCCGTACGGGATGCCCATCATCCGGAAGACGTCGGCGAGGCCTTGCACACCGACCCCGATTGCGCGAGTCTCCACTGCCGACGCACGGGCTTCAGGAGAGGGGTAGTCGTTGATGTCGAGAACCCGGTCCGTGCAGCGCGTCGCGACCTTTGTTGCGTGGTGAAGAGCGTCGAAGTCGAAGGTATGGTCGTCGCTGGATACGAATGCGGGAAGCGATAGCGACGACAGCGCGCATACGGGGGTGCGGGTTCTGGAACTGAACTGCACTATTTCCGTGCAGAGGTTTGTCGCGCGGATGGTCCCGAGGTGGCTTTGGTTGTTCTTGGCTATGCGCGTGATAAGTAGGTGTCGCGGGCATTACTCAGCATGCAGCAAACTTACCATTTATTGCGTCCGCGTACATGATGTACGGGGTGCCGCTGCGGATCTGCATCACCACGATTTGATAGAAGAGCGAGCGCGCGAGTACCGTTACGCGCTGTATGTTCGACTGTTCGAGCTGAGTGTACTCAGCTTCAAACGCAGCACCGTAGAGTTCTGCCAGTTGTGGGGCATCGGCTGGGTCGAACAGCGACCAGTAGACGTTCTCCTGGACACGTCTCATGCTATATTGATAACGTGAGTCCAGAGCTGGACGATGCGAGGAGGTTCCGGCCTATATACTCACAACAAGTCTGCAATCCAGAGCGCTGGGTAGATGTCCCTGAGGGGGGCTTGGCCGAGAACGTTCCCTCGTCTGATGTTGATGACCTTGGTGACGTCGGCGTGCCATATCGGTATAACGGCCGTGGCTGCAGACGGGCGCTTGCTCCTCGCGTCCGTTGTGAACTCCGCGACTTGTTGATACATGTTGAGCAGCGCTATCACGCCTGGCTGCGGGGGGTTCGCGTCGGGGCTGTGGCTCGGCGTGAGACGTGTTCGACCCAATTGCGGTGAATGCTTACCGGTAGGCCGGGACTTTGTCTAATCCGATGCCGATGCCGCTGTTCTTCAGGAAAGCCTCCGAGGCCTGCATCATACCTTTGATGGCGTCCGGGGTGCTCGTGTACTCGGCGGACTGTACGAAGCACGAGATCAGGGCCTGATCTGAGAGCCCCGCGTTGAACATCGTTGGGCTGGCGTGCGTATAGGCCCTACGAGACAACATATTGTATGTCTCTTCTATTGCATTGATGTCGTTGGCGTTGAGAGCGAGGGCTACCCGCATGTACGCGTGCTGGGGACGTTCGAGTATGGCGTCACCAACGCGAAGCAGGTATGATTGCTCCATTAGCTTGATGCACGGGCTGTGATAAATAGTCGTTATCTTTCGTGCGATTTATCGAGGACACATCAATATAGGACGTACTATGGCATGCCGAAGTCTCTGTCTTGCATCAGCATGTTGTCTAGTTGTTCGCCGTAGCGGCGCGCGTTCGCCACGAAAGTTTCGTCGAGTAGGCCGGGATGCTCTTCGCGGGAGTCAGATACGCTGAGAAGACGATGCAATGTAACACGAGCATCATACCTGCAACAATGCGCTCCACGTTGTCGCTGAAGCGTCTTATTGGGACAACCTTGTGGATGTTCGCCGCCACCAATCGGCCCGCGAGTATGTTGTACTGCGGGTGGTGGGTGTTGAAGTTCGCTGCCGTCAAGGCTGCCAGTTCCTGCAGGCATCACAAGTCGAGTAGACTTCAGCTTATATCCGCGGACCGCCGATGGAGACCATCGACACCTACCTGGATGTCGTGCGATGACATTGCCGCCTGCACTCCATGGGTGATTGCGGAGGCGATTCTGTGTTAAATATTTGGGTCAGTTATTACTTCGCTGGGACATGCAACTTGGTCTACTTGCCTCTGAAGACCCCCGACTCGGAAGCTGAGCCCGAATGAAAGCTAAGAGTATACATGAGTTTGGTTGGATATGCATTGCGTCGTGCGCGGACATACTCTGAATAGCGTTGCGGAGACCTGCGTTTTGGAATATAGTTGGGTTAGCGTGTCGTAGTTTGGAAAAACGGTCGCGTACCTTTCCTGGGTTGAAGGGTTCGGTGTGCGCGACGCTATCACGCATGCTCTTGTTAGTGATAATGTGTATCTTGACTGTACGACCACGCTTACCCATTATGTTCTGTGAGTCGTCCGGTGGGACAACTGTTAGCTGGTCGCGCTGTATGCTTAAGGCGGCGAGCAAACATACCTCTCTTGAAGACAGTGAATGGGACGTTGTTGGCAGGGTTCAGGGGGGTGGCCATCGTTGAGCGTTTAGTGTATGTGTGGGGTGAGCGGGTGGTGAGTGTGGGATAGAGGCGAGTTCGATGTGATGGTCAGTGTGTGGTAGGGAGACCGTGGCACGGGGGCGCGTTGTCTTATATATGCGAGGCGGGCAGGGCAGAGGGCGGTGGGTGCGCATACGCCCCGTTGTGTTGTGCTGCTGCTTGCATCTTCGCGCCCTTTGGCCCCCGAATTGGGGACGAGTCGCATATTGCGGTCGGTTGCATCGGACCTGTCGTTCGGCGCTGCTTGACGTGCTCATCTCAGATGAAGTTTCTTCGTTCGCATCATCGACGGCGCGGTACGCGTCGCGAGTAATGTCCGTGCGATGCTTTGGCTAAGGGCTTTGCCAATCACGCGTGTTGGGTGCGCCGGCGGCCTGTCGCGGCGGCTACTTTGGTAAGAATCAGTATGATGTTGCTGGCGCGTCTGCGTACGCCGTGTTTGTCAAGAAAAGGTATACCTACTAGGAGTACGTACGTACACGGCGTCGGCTCTAAGTGTCCGTTGGGCGGTGTCGATGTCGCCGTTCCCTATTGTGGTTTCGAAAGACAGATCGGTGTATGATGCCGTAATGGGACGGATACGACACATTGTATGTCTTGCCTTTTCACTTCTTTCATTTGTTACCGTGCTCCCCTCGGAATTGTGTGTGGGTTTGCGGGAAGGATTTGTTGGGCGTGATAGCGCCGATTTCGGCGTGCATTGCATTACCTCTTCGAAGGGACCGTCTTGGCACGGCCGTCAATGTGTCGTTAGGCTCGTGGTATGCACAGCGCATGTAGCGGTACGTACGTGGTGCTGCGAGCCTGCTTGCATGTGGCTCGTTCCGGGTGCTGCGAGTCGACGATGCATCGATTGATGCATTTTGGGGTGTTCAGTGCTCGTATGCGACTCGCGAGGGTATGTCTGATGTCTCCGGCTCACGCTGGCGCTGTTGCGTTCGGGTGGTAAGTCATGTCACCTCGGGGGCTCGGACGGTGCTGTGTCTAGGCCAGGAACATTTAGCCACGTACCGTGTTCATCGTGGAATATCCGCCGTCTATCAAGCCAACGCTCCCGCAGGGCCAGGATTCCGCCAGCGCCCTCACATGGCTAGTTTCTGAATTCCATGAACACGCTCGAGTGGAGCAGCTTGACGTGAGCGTACCTCGCATCGTCCGGCGCCGTCGGGCGCCGTTTAGTGCCAGCGCTCGGCTCGTTAGCTGATCGTATTGCCCTGCGCATGCGTGGCTCATATATCGACGATTCCGTCTTCTAGCGTGCGGTCGGCGCTATTACACATTAGCTGTAATCCTGCGATTCATGTTCGGATTGGCGCTCTCACCTCGCATGTACGGTGTTTGTCATATATCGCATTTGTCGGTAGCTTGTTGGACGGGCGCGTTTGTCGATTCCGCTGTCCCGGTGCTGGCGAACGTGTCGCCGAGGCGTCATTCCAGGCGAGCTGATGTTGGGGTACTGCATATGCTTGGGACGCAGATCCGCCCGTTGAGCAGTCCCCTTTCGAAGCCTGCCGCGGCTGTTCGGTACATTCCGGCGTATTCAGGTGGTTGGTGGGGGCGTGTACTCGGGGCAGTGCAGTGATCGTTCGGTACCCTGCCCGGATTCTCCCACGTTGTTCGGGTAGGTGAGATTGACTCCGATGAATAATTGTGTTCCGCTAATCATTGGGGTAGCTGCGCTCGGTCCGTGTGCCGGCCCCACATCATGGCGCAGTTCTTCCTCGGCATATACTTTCGGGACGTACCGCGGCCGGTTGTGTGTGTCATCTTAACGTCTCGGGGGCAGCTGCGCGTGGCGCGGGCGCGGTTTTTCCTGTTCATGAGGGATGTCGCGGGGGATGTCGATTTTTTTGCGGAATGGGTCACTGATTCAGTCCTGTGTATGGTATACGTTCTCGAAACATGTCTGTGGCAGCGATACATAGACAGCACTACATAGGCAGTGGTACATATTTGAGGCAGCGGTACATGTTGGAGGCAGTGATACATAGATGAATGCGTTGCGCACAGCGCTGCATCGTCCGATAATGCATATACAATCCACGACAACGTACTATTGCCTTACGCCCCGTCGCCGCTCTCGGTTTCGGCGGGTGATGGGTCGATCCCGTCTTCAGTGTTCTCGTCCTCGGTTTCCGATGCGAACCATCTGACCGCTGTTGGTAAGATATGGGTCGCACTGTAGCAAGCAACGGCGACGCACCGGGTGACCAGAATGTCTACAAGTGAACGCTCGCTTGGGTGCATGTGTGTCACCTGGAGCGTCTGGCGTCGTCCTCTGCGTATGACCACCACGTTCCCCTTGACGTCCGGGCTCCCTAGAGTGCGCATGCACTCGTTTGGGAGTGCGTGGCGGACGTCGCGGGCGGTGAAGACTGAGAAGTTGTTGCGCAGCGAGTGGTCGATTCCAGCGATGTTGGACAAGACGGTTTCCTTCCAGCCGGACGGGAACCATCTTCTCACATCGATGTCTTCTGTCCAGATCGGTGTGCCTGGCTCGAAATCGTACGAGGGGGACAAAGGTAGATAGACTATCCGCGGGCTTCCGCCGTACACGGGGTAGAGGAGCGCGCGAACGGCGTACCGAATGGAACGCTAAAAGGACGGTAAGGTTGTGTCCGCGGTACTTGAGTATTTCCAGCGCACCTCACGCAGACCGTCCCGGATGGACATATTCCAGTGCGTAATGGAAATTGGGGAGGTGTTGATGTATTGAAGGCGAGTTCCCGGTCGCGTCTGTGCGTGATACTGAGTGAGCGTAGACGCGTGTGGGTGGCAGCAGCTCGTACCCTTCTGTTTGACATGGTTCGCGTCGATGGCATTGGGTGTTCGCGTTGTCGCGTGATGGTCGTCCGCGTCGGCAATGACTGCGTAGCAAGTCTAGATGACTGGTACGGTGATTAGAGGAGGGCGCGGCGTTGCGCGACTACGAGTAAGGGCGAGCGTACGGGTTGCGGACGGAGTGGCGGCGTTCGGTGTCGATGTCTGTGGGTGGAAGCTGGCGTACGGGGGATGTACTGGTATTCCCAGTCGTCGTTGTGGGGCTATAGCGGCGGCGGGCGAATGGAGCCTTCTACCATGCCGGGATTAGCTGATATCAGACCAGGGAGATACACGATGAGCGATTGTTCGGGATGGCGCCGTGCAACGCGTTGTTGTACGTTGGCATTGGCAGAACACCCTTTGATACGAGTGGGGTGTGCATGCGTGTCGCATCCGAGTGAGTGGTTCGGCTGCCTTGTACCCCGCGCTTCTGCGATCTCGGGTACTGTGCAACGTCGCTCGACCGGCGCGCGTACAGTGACGTTCTCCTCGTAGTCTGAGCTTGTTTCATCTCTAGCGCCGTTGGCTGGAGATCCGCTCCGGTACGTGATATGCAAACGTGCAGTCGAAAATCGCGCGGTGTGCGGGTGTTACAGGCGACACTTGTCAGCGTAAGCGGTCCTTGCTGATGCATCTGCTGTGCGATATTATGTTAAGGCGTGGATGTGTTTCTGAGGCGGGTACACTACCAATGCGTAATCGTTGCGGTCTGTGCGTGTTTTTGGACTTCAGCGTATACCGGCTTTTGCGTTTTGTCGAGCAGTTTGGGAGTTACATCTGACTTGTGGCAGCGGTGAGTAATCCTGTAAGACCGGGAGATGCCGTTCGTTTTGGTACCCAAATATTGACCTGTCGTTCTGAACCAGCCGGATACGGCATTGGCAGTGGCGTAAATCTCGTCAAATATGTCCCAATCGGGCAGCATCTGGGTCAATCGCCAAATCGCCAGGCGCTGTGCGCGGGAACGAGGTAGACGCTCAACGCTTCGGTTGCAGATGCCTCCTCGTCCTCCTCCTCGTCCTCCTCTTCGTCCTCGGTCTCCCTCGCTTGCTCCGTTCTCCCTGGTTCCGTCCGGTTTCACTCTCCCGAATTTATGTCCGGTATGCGCATGCTCTGTGCCCGTGTTTCCAGTGCGCTACTGCTTTTGCATGGTTTCCTCGTTTTTTGTGTCTGGGGTGGGTGTTCCGACGGCCCTTTCCGAGTGAGTACGTCGACTGCGATATGCTCACTGACCGGGCGTATATATGGTCACTGCTTGGTGTTCCAGAGGCATTCTATACCTTTCCCTTTTTTTACCCTCGTCCCAGCCCTCATCGAATTTGCAATCATGAACGCCGCCATGAATGCCGAGACTATCGCTGCTCTTGACCACTGGAAGAAGACCCCACTGCGCCCTACGGACATTCCGTTTGTGGATGCTGTCCGGTCCCTGCGCGGTGATCATCCTCTCGTAGAGGCTCGCATGCAAGGTCCTTCCCGGTGGACAGTGCGTATCGTGGCTTCTCTGTTGACGGCGCAGCTAATTCGTTGTACAGATGTTACGGTCGGGGACAGACCAGCCGGCTGTGTTCAGCTATGCGGCAGTCTTTAGCTGTGCCGATGATTACGAGACGGGAAATCTCGTACTGGATAAGAATCGCCCTCCTGCGGGTTTGCCCTGGGATCGAGTGTAGGTTTAAGTCGTTTGCTTCTCGTGCTCAAGCGCTGACGAGCAGCCTTTCAGGGAGCGGTACGCTAATTATAAGTGCAACTACGCCTATGCCATGGACACTACCGTGGATAAGAGCTTGTTCGAGTTACAGCTTGTGCGTCGTCGTGATACGCCGTCTCCGTTGCGACTAACTGGTGTTTCTTTGACAGGATTTGGAGGAGTATATTCAGGGGTGCCCTGGTTTCAACGCCGATGGCCTACCCCGTCGGGAATACCAGTCTGGCAACAACCCCGAGTTCATGCAGCGTTACTGGGTCCGCTCTCCGATGTTTATCAACATAGGAGACGGGGCCGCGCGGAACATGCCTCGCGCGGAGCTTCATCCTTGGGTTGTCGAGGCGAGTCGGCGGTCGCGGTGGTACCTGGCGAACCCGGATCGGCCCTCTGTCTTGGCTCTGGAGAAGGGTTTGTTGCGGGATATTCGCAAGTGTACCCCTAGCGTGCTGTACAAGGGCGATGTGGTGCTCTTCACGTTCACTGCGTCATTCACGTTGGGACGTGCCTGGGCTACCCAGCTGGTGCCTTTGGAGATCGTGCGGGTGTTGGGTGGCGGAACCAATCTATCTTCGGTCGACTTTTCTGTTCCCGTTGTCGATCGAGCGTTGCGGCCGTCGCTCATGGACGGCGAGGCCATTGATGGTACGTCATTTGCGTTATGAGATCGTGTTCGGGTAGTGACAGTCCATGCTACAGGAATGAACGTCGCGGGTTCACAGCCTAGATCACCTGTTGCCCGCGTCGCTGTGCCAGCGCCCACTCCGCCCCTCCCTCGTCCTGTTTCCGTTCCGCCATCGGCATCCCGCTCATCTACTCCTCGCTCTCCGGTTCCCGTCCCACGGTCGACCCCCGACACCGGCGATTCCGAGCGTGAAGATTCTCCCGATACTCAGGATGATCACGATGATTCTCGTTCTATGGCATCCGGCTTCGAGGGTACGTTTCCATCCTTTCCGCCCATGCTTCACACTAATATACGTTCAGAGGTCACTTCGATTCCGATGGATGTTGATTTGACGCTCGATTCATCATACGCTCTGATTGACGATGATGACGTCCTGCACCTCAGCGGGGACGAGTTCGGGGGCGGAGGCGTTAACTCTGAAGCGTCTTCTCTGTCGACACCGGCGTCGAGTTCCCTCACTTCGGTGAGCATGTCGTCAAGTTCCGACTCGTATTCGGAGACCAAGGCATCGGGAGGATCGCCTGGTGTAAAGCGCAAGCATGTCGGTGTGGTGGGGAGCGTCTTTTCTGCTCATAGTTAATCGTTCTGATGGTCATCAGGGTCGTGGGAGTCCGTCTCGTCGTGCTCGGAAGAGCGTATCCACGAGGGGTCGGCGTTAAGTTGTCGTCGGGATGCACATCCATCAATCGGCGAGCTGTACGGTGTGGACGAATTACGGATTGGCTTGGTCTCGTTTCCCTTGTGGAGCGTCTTATGTATGTATTTATGGCGTTATGTTCTGCTGTTATATGTCGCTGGCCGGCGTGTATAGCCGCCTATTATTATATTCTCCTTGACCTGTAATGTATACTGCGTGTGTGTTCACTGTCTCGGGTTGGTATGTGTTACTTCTGACGTCTGGATGTCCGGTCGGTTTGTCTCCACGCGTAAGCTGAGGCAGCCGGTATGCGCTTCCTCGTGCAACAGCCGCGGCCCGTCGGGAGTGATCTGTGGGCGCGTCGGTTGCGTCTTGTTGTGGCCGGGCGTTGTGGGCGTTGGTATCAGGGGCATATTAAAGCTCCGCGCCTGGTGTGCTTTGTTGTCAGCTTGTTGTACCCTGGTGCCTCCTCGTTTCGTCCTTGTGGCGTACCAATACCGATCGGGCCGCGTGCCGATTGGGATGCCCGATCTGCCACGTGGTAGCGTCACTGTTGTGACTGCTTCGTCGTGCCGGCAAAACGGGAATGAGCTGCGGCTTGTTCTGGTCTTCCTCCTCCGCTTTGCCGCACTTTGTCTCTTGCCGGAACGTTTTGTCGTGGGTGTGCGCTCCGTTGGCATCGAACGGGCAGGTCATGGCTCGCTGGTATTGCACTTGGTGAGTCCTATGGTGTTTTCATATGTCGGTGTCGAGTTAACCCTTGATCCACGTGTCACCTTATAGTCGATGCTGGCGTGGATCTGTGCATAATGGCATCTCCTTGGGGCGGCCGGTAGCGACTCGGACGTCCCACGAAGCATGTAGCTAGCATGGCGGCGTCACCGACATCCAGGGTGGCTACAGCAAAGTGCGTTGCCATATTCGAGTCGCTCAGTACGCCTGCACCGTTCACTGCACACTGTCTCGGTTGGTGGATTCCTCGGGCCGCCGAGCAGCCGCTGCGGGCATCAAGCGAGCCTCGCGTACGTACTAACGAAGCGCATATGTGATTAATAAGAGCACGTATGTAACGTGGTGGATTTGTCGTTTGATGGATCGTGAAACGGGGTAGGTTTTGCCGGCACATATAATGGCATTCGTGAGCGAGCGTTCCATTATTCTATTTCCCTCGCTCTCGCCCGAGCACCTCCCCCCTCCCCCTCTCCATGTACGCTCCCGCCCTGTCGTCTGAGCTGGCCGTTGTTCCATGGGATGTTGATTGGGGAGATGAGTATGACGGGTATCAACCGGGCTCGCTCCCAGGGTGTGGTGGACGTTCTACGTTCCATCGGTCTCTGGTGTCCTGGTTGGTCGTACAGGACGTGGATGCGGAGGTGCAGCCGGCGGTACGTTGCCAGTATCCTCTGTTGGTCTCGGTACAAGCTAATCTTTAAAGCAGTCTGTCGATCCACGTTCTCCCCGGGGGGCATCTCCGTGTCCTGAATCTTCTAGCGGAGGGGTAGGTGAGTATAATACTTCAAGGTGTTCGCATGACGTCGTGCGCCAATCGACGCCATTCCCCAATGCATACTTTTCAGCTCACATCACCCGTCAAAGCGGTCCACCCTATAGCAGGGTTCGTGTTGCATGCGATACTTGTCATCGTATGAAGACGAAGGTTCGTGTTCGTTTTGTGTGGGCGCCCAGGCGTGTTTGCGTTGACTTCCTCGCGTTTGGCAAGTGCACGGGCACGTCGCCCTGTGGGAACTGTCAGTATCGTGGACTGGATTGTACATTTCCAGCCAGTGCACCGCGGAAACGCCGCAAGGCGTCGACCGTGACAGCTCGCGGGACGAGTCCTGTTGGCGAACCCCTTCCATCGAACCAGACCTCTGACTGTGCGAGTGCACCGCCTGACAAGGTGCAGCGTGCGCATGTGGCGTGTGTACCTTGCCGCTTCTTCAAGAAGAAGGTGAGTATTTTGCTCTTGGCCTGTGGGGGAGTTATTGACCGCGTGAGTAGTGCAGCGGAATCGTGCCGTGTGATCGGTGTCTGGAAGCTAATATCTGGTGTACGTTTCAAGTACATCGTCCCGCGCTCCGCGACGCGAGAGTGGATCCCGCCGAGGTCATAATCCCTACATACGATCGTACGCGTTTATGTACTTGTCTGTCTGCGGCTTTTGCTGACGTCTTGTTTGGAATAGCCTATCCAGCCGCGAACGTCTATGCCCCGTCTCATACCGAGGCTTCCATGTCGTATGCCGCAGAATGTACCGTTCCCGCCGCATGTGTGGGGACCAGCCAGTACAGTGTACGCGTATGTTTGGCTTGTGTTTCTTCGCGTGCGCTGCATACTGACCTTGGTCTGCGTCAGTATCCGGGGCTGGGCTTCGCTTACGAAGGTGTCCTGTAGTCCCCCCATCCATTAGGTTTGTGCCTTGTCTGTCGGCACTCAATCAGTGACGTTTATTGATTCGAGTCTTGCAGGTGGACGTTCTTTTGATGGTCGTGCCATGTTGGGGCTTCCCGTGGGCGATGATGTTGCGTAGTGGTTGCGGCTCGTTTCGATCTTCTCTCATCTGCTTAGGTATCTATTGTATCCATACTGTGCCCTGTCTTGTTGTCGTTGCTTCTATGTATCCGCTTTATAATCGCCATCTCCCGGGTGTCGATGACGGGGATGCTCAGTTGCTACTAGCTCCTTTTCTCGGAGACCGATGGGATAACATTCACGCTCAGCTTGGGGGTGCGAATCTACCTGTGTCGCGATTGCATTGAGGTGCGTTTACATCGGGAAGTATCTACCTTTTTGACAGGCATTGGACACTGGTATCATAAAAATCGTAGAATGTCCAAAAGATGCGTTCCAGGCATTTTCGAGTGGTGTCAAGAATACCTGTGCAGTACAGCTAGTGGGTGGATCAGCCGCTGGCATACACACCGTATAGAGTTGCCACTTACACGAATATATTGCAACATATTGCTACATACACGTATAGGTCCTCGACATGTATATACGGCCTCGCGAAGCGTTGTGCAGTGCCGGCACGGCGTATCCATGCGAATGAACGAGCGCGCCCACACGAGCGAGCGATCGCGCGGCAGTTCGACACAGGTGCACCCAAACACGCCGCGACCGCCGCTGCCACATGTGAAGTAAGCGCTACCACTGTGATATATGCGCACTTTGTGCCGCTTTTCATCATCGTGTCGCGGTCCGTGTAGACATCTGAGCTACGATGCGGTGCAGATTCGAAAGCGCGCGGGTAGGGCGTGGTACAGCAACTGGGCATGTGCTCTTGTATGCTTCCGATGCTCGTACGTGCGCATGTACACGCCCGTCAGCACGTCGTGAAGTAATAAGTACGCACTACGTTTCTACGCAAAGGCGATATTGCATGCGTCTTCCTCTGATGCACGGGAACCCATCCACCCATACCCCGTTTCTCCAAAGTCGGTCGGCTGTGCATGTTTGTTGCTTGTCGAACGCCTCGCGGAACGTGATGCGATTGTTTCAGACTTGCATACAAGTGGTGATGCGGGCGGCACACACCTTATACAACGTACTGATTATGTGGCCAATGAGGCCAAGAGGTCGGCAGTATTCAGCCAGTATTGATATTATATCACTTCTGTCCACAGCGTACGGGGAGCGGCGCCGCAGGCATAGAAGCTGCGTTGCTCGCAACTTGTCTGCAAATTCGTCAGTCCTCGGAGATATCATCTACGTACGCACTGGTTTCTGGGTCTGCTCTTGCTCTTAAAAGAGCAACGTGATTGCAACCGACCCCGTCTTAACATGGGAAGCACGCGCATCGCCGCGTCCCTTGTATGCGACGCCGTTGCTCCTACTACACGTGCGTCGTCCCTATGAAGCGCACCAACCCAAAGGGAGTGCTCCTCATTAGATATCCAGCAAGGCGAGCGTGTTGCTTGACCTTTTCGCACTTACGATAGAGGGAGAGGGGCTGCGCGGGCCGTTCTCGCTATACCTCTGTATTCATGCCTACCATCTCGAGGATGCGTGGATGGCACGCAGCCGACGTCCGCGGCGTCGGGGAGGGCGAAAGGCCCGAATTTGCACTGCTCCGCGGTCGAGCGTCGAGGCCGATCTGGAGGGCGGTGGAGGCGACACTGCTGCAGGCCCGCGACATGAAAAAGCTACCTAGGAGTAGTTGATGGCGGGTAGTACTTGAGCAGAGCTCATGAGGCCCGAGATCTGAATAGCGCGCAGTATTGGGATCGTCTTGGTTCGAGGCCGAGATGCAAGACGACCGTTCGCTTCTGGAGCTTGATCAGACTCCTGAGGCCTGATGACGTCGCTGGGGTTGGCTTCCTAATTTAGAGATGACCGTAGACGCCCGACTCGCCCTTTCTCAGCCCGTGAGTCCGCCGCCCTCTACTCTTCCGCCCTTCTCGGTCCCTCTGGACGCTTGGGTATCTCCGTTATTGTGTCTCTCTGGAACGCACTTAGAAAGCTTAAGGCGCACATGCCAGGCTACCCCTGGCAGTTTTTTGGGTGTGCCGCCCACGACAACAGAGCAATGTCTCGATACGGTACGTTGTTGCATTGGCTTCGCATCCGAGCGGGACATGATCAGGCTAAGCTCAGGTAAGTCAGAAGTCAACTTATTCCCCGAAATATGAAGATGCGCTCGATCGGCCTGATGCGCAGCGCTTGTGCATATCAGGCTGCGACGGTGGCGCATGCATCACACCCCGGGGACTTCGCTTCGTCATGCACATGCCATGTCTCTTCCCCTTGGCCGGTTCGATCTTTATACGTACTATGCATTAGGACGGCGCGACGCAGCATCATGGTATATTATGCTGATGATATTGGTCACGCTCGCGCAGTGCATGTCACCGTACCCGGTTTCGCAGGCAAGTAATTCATATCGGAAGCTCCGAATGCGACGAGGAGCTATGCCCGCTCGAGAGAGACCATGTAGGTCCACGCAACTCTCTCGCATGCCGAACTAAGGATCGCTATCATCCTGTTCTTTGAGGATACCGTTAGTCGAAGCAGACGAATTCCGCGAGGAGTGTCGTGTCGTCGCGCGAATGACGAGTGCCGATAGGCCCATACTCCCTGGCCGCGTCCGTTCAGATTCTGAATGGCATGCACATATGGGCGTGCCAGTGCTGTGCTTCACGGCGCCGCTAATATTTGTTTGCATTGGAGGGGCCCGGATAGCGCGCATAGGCGAAAGAGGAAAGCACGTTCGAAATAATCGAGGGGGTATGTGCCTGGATGCAACATCTACGAACTACGGTTGTTGGCGGTGTCGGGTGTATGATTCATTAAAATGCTATGATAGTGAGCACGTTGCGTGCGGTGGCAGCAGGGCACGGAGCATATGGCAGCAGGACGCGGAGCATATCACAGGGATCATGCTATGCGTTGAGTCATATGTCCGAGATAATATAATAGTGATTGAATCGGGTAGGTGTAGTACTCGCGGGCGTCGATTGAGTATACGACTAAGGTGACCAGCATCCATTGCACAACGAGAATACTTGGAATACTTGACTACGCAACTTGTGTGGTATTGGGATTTGTCTAGGGGTCGCCGGGACGCGGGGAAAATGCTATAACGGACACGGTCTTCAGGGTGAATGTGACAGAGGCTCCGTCGCCACCGTACGCTCGGAGCTCCGCTATCGTCTCCAAGAGAACTATGTCATCTGTGGCTAGCGCGCATAGACAACTCTTGCGCATGTTGACCCGTGTCCCGACCTGTGTCGTCGCATCATATACGTTGGGTAAGGGCTACAATACGAGCGTCAGAATCAGGCGTTGCGTGGACGATGTAAACGTACCTTTCCAGAAGCTCTCCCGTGGGCTTGCGCGGTGAAATACGTCTGTTCAAGGCCCTGCGCCCCTTTCCCATGACGTGCCGGCTGTTGCGGGGCGAGGCTCGTGCTATGAGAATGATACTCCGTCGCGCAAAGCTTCTGGTGCGTATCTCTATCCACATCTCTCAGCAGATCCACGGATACGGTCATGATCGACTTGTCTGCATCGTCATCGACGTCGAGTTTGAACGCACGTAGTGCACCCAGCACCATAATGGTTATCGGTTCGCCGTCCACGCTCAGCTTACTGATACCATCATGGACCGACCATGTGCTCTCGCGAGGAACACGCGAAAGTGCATACCGCCTATTTTTGCCAACGCTATCGAGAATCGTTTGGAGTCGGCTAGAGAGTACGCAATCATGTATGTGAGCGGATAGTGAACGGAATGAGGGCTGTGCTTGTACTGACCCGAGTAGTTGATCTGGCACCCATATAGGTATCGCAAGGTCGTACGGACTGATGTGCAAGAAAGGGTCGTCATTCGATGGGACGTCCCCGGTCTGGATTGCCACGTCTTTGAGATTGTGGGTGTGTTCCGTGCGTGCCTCGGTCTGCGTTGCCGCATCCCGAATGCTGCGGTCGTGATTCTTGCGTGGGTTGCTTTCGGTTTGCGTTGTTGCATCTTGAAGATTGCGGTTACAGCTCTCAGGCGGATCGTCTTCGGTCTGAATGGCTGTGTCGCGGCGACTGTGGGATCTGATCACGCGCGGTCGCTCGTCTATCGTGGCCATCGTCTCGTCCGTCTCATAGCCCGACCTAAAGCTATATTCAGTCGTGGAAAACGTGGCGCGTGGGAGACTGACTCACGGTTCGACGGTGACCGTACCAGACGCATGAGTTTGCTTTGCAGACGTCTGTTGCGGGGCAACGGAGCCATCCGGAAGGAGTTTGAGCTGCATGACAGGTGCGGATGAGAGTCGATGGGGTGTGGATGAGCGTCGAGGGGGTCTGGATGAGTGTCGATGGGGTGCGGGTGAATATGAATGAGGGGTGGGCAAGCGTTCTTAACACGGCTTTAGAGCTTGACGTGGTGTGTGATATGCCGTGCGGAACGGCGTCTGGGGGCTGGGTGGTGTTACGAGCGACGTGGCTCCGTGAAAACAGGGCTGGTGTAGGCGTGTACGATGGAGTTGTCAAGCGTTCCATGCGCATGTAACGCGTGTATTTCGTGGATGTCGTGTTCTTGAACTCCGGCGACTGCACTGCCGTGGCATCGAGTGTGTATGCCTGACTCGGGATGCCGGCATCTGCGAGGGGCATGTACGCGATCGGGTGTCCATTCGTTTCTCTGTATGCGTACGGGACGTTTTGAGTGCGTGTGGATTGATCGCGACAGGCCGTACGCGTTTCATGTGCGAATGCTAGGCGTCATTACTACCGGTATTGACGTTAGGTACTGCCGGCACAAATACTGGAACATACCCTTGTTCTGTCCTACATGCTGCAGCCACATGGGCTTGAGGTTAGCAGCCTTTACGCGAAATGCTGCATATGTTCCGTGTCCCGCGTCCGTCGTGTCTATCGATACCGCGTAGAGCGTGTCGTGTGCTTTTTGTACCTGTGTGCGTTGTGGTCTAAGTCTGTCTTGATCAACGCTCGGGCGCCCACGCGCTGAGCAGCTCGCTCGGTATTTGCCGTCGGCGCCTATCCGCACCCGCCGAGGCACTTTTTTTGCTCCTGCTCGCCGCTTGTTCTTTCTCACCTTCCGCACTGTTCTTCAGCGCACCGGTATCGGCTTGGCTAGGCGTACATGTAGGCGAGCATGCATGCCTTGGTGTCATATTTGGCTGATCCTGAGATGCTTCTAGGGCATCTCTCCGCGTGCATGCGCTCCGCTACGCGAATGCCGCTATTCGAGCTCGTGTCGCAGGTATGCCAGTTCCGATACTCGCCCCGGACGTTTTATGATTGGTTTATGATCCGCGTCGTACTGTTCGTCTGTCCTATAAAGGTTTATCTGGCTGGCCTAAGAAATATAGCCCTGTACTCCCAGCGTAGCCCAACTCGACTTGGCCACCCCACGCTACAATCTCAAACATGAGCTTACCTCGTCCTCAATCGCCGACGGCAACCCCTTCTCATGTCGTCGGCGCGTGTCTCGGCGGATTGACACGTTCCGTGGGTAGCGTACGCCCCACTCCAGCTCGTATGGTGTATGTCGCCTCGTCTGCGTTTCCGCTGTACGTTCAATCCAATCGCACGGTCTCGTTGTATAGCTGACCATAAGGCTTTGTAGCTTACCTGATGATGTTGTTTTGATCATCATCGATGAGGCTGACCTCCGCATGCTACACGTATGGCGTCGGACGTGCAAGGCCTATTATCGATATGTTTGCGTCCGCATGCGTAAGCGGTATGTGCGCGCGATGAAGCCGTATTTCGATGACGTAGACGCGCTAGATGCCGTTCTTCGCGAGTATCGCGCTGTTGTCTCCGGTTCTGTGGCGCTGCATTTTTTCCTGTCGGATGAGAGCTGGGTGCCAGGTGACATTGACATATACGTTCCTGATGCTGTTTTTGACGCTATGTGCGAACGCCTACTCACAGATGATGCTCTAGGTTGCCATGCCGCATCCCGACAATACCTCCTTGGGCGGCGCGTGGAACGGATGGTCGACGTTCTCGACACTGGGATGCGATATGCCGTTAAAGATGTTGTTCGGCTGATCACCCGAACCGGCCGCGGGCTTGATCTCGTGCGGAGTCGTACGTCTAGCGCTGTTTCGCCGCTGCTTGATTTCTGGTCTACTCTAGTTCGCAACTTCTTGACGCCCGACTTATGCGTCTGTGCGCATCCCGACGCCACGTTCCGCCGACAAGCAATCCTCAAGTCGCCGCCCTTATATCGCGGCGATCATCGGGCGATTGCGAAGTATCTCTCCAGAGGATTTTCTCTATCAGATGCCGGTTCATACCGGGCGGTCGGGGCCTCACACGCTGATCATTTCTGCGGGCTCGATGCCATCGTATATGTTATGTCTCCACTCGAGCGTGGTCGAGCGTCCGCTTCAGCCGTTCTGAACTGGTCTTCCGGTGGATGGCTGCACTTCCCGCACGGTGACGGTGGACTACCCCAGGTGAGTGTGTATGTAATTTTATTAGCTCCCAACGAGTGTGACACCGGTCTCCAGGAGCACGCCTCGTGATTCTCTAACGGGGAGCAAATATGGCGCCTCGCGTCGTCGTGCACTCCGCGCGAACATCGTGCTTTTTTCGTCTAATCATGTATTTGTTTCTTATGGATGCCTGTTGCGGGGATGGCGTCTCCGTTTCATTACTCGTTGCCGATGTGTTTTGTCCACTGTGAAGGGCATGCGTGCGTGTTCTATGCACGTTCGGGATGCCTTACCGGTTCCATGCATCTCGAGGCTGTCTTGGGGATATTGATACTTCGTCTTGTACAAAACATGGCCCGCCATCGAATTCCGTCTGCATTTTTTCCATCATCTATACTCCTCGCCGTCGACATGCTAACTCCTTGTGCCATTGATGCTGTCATTCCTCTTGCTGCTCCCCCTCGTCTGTCTGAGTGAGTAATATCCTTCGTACGTGCGTGGGTCTGTATGGCTAATGATTCGTCTGGGCCTTCCGTAGCGCTATGCAGCTAAGGCATCGAGTGGGGGGTCACTACACTCGGTTGCAGCTCCCTTTCGAGATCTACCTGCGTGTCGGTTGGTTCCTAGACATCAACACTTTGCGTGCATTGTGCAGCGTGAGCTGCGCGACTCACGCAGCAATCTGCACTATATTGTTCCACACCGTCCGTCTTACCGATCGAGACGCGCGGCATCGTTTGAATTGCCTTCTGTCCCGGTTCGAGGCGGGGTGTACAGATTATAAAACACGTTCTCCCGTTTACGCTATCAGATCGTTGTCGTATGTGTCCAGGTCGAGCCTCGTATTCGACAAGGATGTGATTCCGTCGTTGTGCTCCGTGCTGAAGCGTGCTTGGGGCCTGCAATTTCTTCACATCGATATCCGTATCGCCTCTGTTCCGACTATGTCCGCGGCTTTGGCGCAAGCAGGGGTAATACGGAGCTCGCCGTGCCCCGTCCTAACTATGTGGCATATGGAACAAGGACAGCATGACAGGTGTAACCGGGCCGTTCCATTTATGGGTGGCGTTCAGGTCATGTCGCTTGGTTTGCTGCGCGGTATGACTGCTTTTCGGTTCCTCCGGGCTATTGTCTTGGATGACGAGATATGTGGTTTAGAATTGTGCGATTTTTTGCGAGAGTGTGGTCCCGATGGACCGTTGAAGCTGCTGCAGTCATTCTCATGCTGTGCTAATGTGGAAACCGTGCTGTACATATTGTGTGACCTGCACGCATGCGCGCCGGTCTTGGAGCATCTTGCGCTACAAGTCTCTGCAAGGGTCGTGTTTCCGCTTACTTTGTCTTTGCATCTCGTAACGGTAGGTATTGTTGTCTTCGTCCGGTATCGTTAATGAACTCACCGCTGTATCTTACTAGGCTGTGCTCGCCATATTGATGGATTTTGCCGACTGGTTTCCTTCTCTGCGTACTTTATCGATCGATCCGCATTGGTGTGTCTGCATGTCGTCGAGATGGAGTTCTAAGAAAACGCTGCACGCGCTGGAGGTGATCGGGGTACATCACGAACATTTACATTCTCTCTTCATATCTTGCATCGCGTTCAGGCGCCTATGCATGGAGGTATTCTTCGTGGATGGGGCATACACACGCCAGACGTGAACGAAGAGGAGAGGCGACAGTGTGCTCGAGCCGGGCTAGCCGGCAGGTTGTACGTACCTGTCTCCCTGTTCTGTGCGTGGGATGTGTACTCAGCCGTGGCCTGTTTTCCAGCCAGATTGGAACTTGATCTGAGTCGGTCTGGGGCGGTTCAATCACACGTTGTCGCCAAGGTCTTGAGAGGTACGTACTGCATCGGCCCTTCCGAAGCGATGCTAGAAGTCCGTTCTAACATCCTTCTTTAACACAACAGGAGTTGCTAGTGGGCGCGGCCGTCCTACACTCCCAATGGCCAATTTGACGTGCCGTGTCTGTCGGACCTCACTTGGTCGATGGCTGGGTCTCAAGCCTGGGGCTCCGAGTCGGCCAGGATCATATTTAATTGAATCTAGCGTCGTGTTATTCTCGGCTCGTACTAGGTGGCTTGTACCTGCGTGCATATGCAGTAAGTAGTAAGTATATATATATCGTGCACGTTCAGGCCGTTGCGGCTTCGCGCTGGTCTGTTTATATAGACGTAGTTTCGTCGGCGTCGTGGTATTAATGGTAACAGCACGTACTTATGATATATGATCAGGTTGTCGACATCTTGGTCAAACATGAACCCATCCTTTTACTGATTTAAGCCACATACGTGCAGCGCTTGGACTCCTGAGGCATGATAAGTTAATGCCCATTAGACTGGCTTGTTGTTTGTACTTTCGTCTATATGTCTCATGTTGAAAGCCGTCGGGCGGTGGCTCTGCAGCTCGTGTGAGTGGAACGTGTAATTGAAGCTATGCCGTTTAAGGCGTGGAACAGGATACATGTACTGCTAGCAGCGGCCTGGCAACACTATCAAGGATGTTTATTTACAAAGTTCATGTTCTGTTTGGCGGACGCGATGGCGTACATACATTAAGTCATCTTCGTGGTGTATGCTGATGTAGAAATTGATAGGACATACCTTGGTCACGTACAGCCTCAGCGTGCATAGTACTTTTGAATTGCTCCTTGTGCAGATGAGAGCGGGATGTGGCTCAACGTATAGCGATATTGATGCTTGATCCAACGTGTGCTTCAACGTGTCCACCTGAAAACTTTATGTCCGGTTAGCGGGTCAGTATGGTGGTCTAAAAACATCATTGGGCGTACCTCAGCATGCACTCTGTCGGCCCCACTCGTGTGATCGCGTTGTATATCCAGTCGCAACCAGGATTTCATCTTCTGGAGTTGCCGGCGTACTACGTTCGAGGTTGTGGGCAGTGTCTCCTGCACGACGGTGACCTCGGGGATATGGTGGGTCCATTCGCGAGGGACTTGAACATAGACCGGCCGTAATGGCCCTGGTGTGCCAAGAAATACCTCGAATAGGCACGAGGTGGCGTCATGACAGACGACGTCGCGGATGCGTCCCACCCCGATGAGCGGGAGGATAATGGTGTCATCGAGGCCGAGCGGGTCACACGGTCTCGAACTGACGACCCAGGGCGTGTGCGCGCTTGTAGGTGTGTATCGGGGGATGCGGATGTAAACGGGGATTGCACCCGTTTGTGTGCGATTACTTGGGTATATGCCGCAGAGGGGTGCGATGGATGCCGGTACAAACCATACCAAGTCGCTGCGATATTGCTGAAGGAGCCTGGAGGATCCCGCTTCGCTCTCGTCCAAGTATGTTGTGTTTGGCGGTGACGATGGGTCTGGGGTGTCGGGTGCAGGGTTGAACTCTTCAAGTACATCCTTCAGTGCGTCTACTGGTACAGGCATGATAGCAGCGGCAGCGGTGGTGGTGGTGGTGGTGGTGGGTGTTCAACTGCAGTTAGCGCTAGTACGGCAAAAATTGATGTCGCTAAGCAGAGCTGTCGTGGGTATTTGTGATCACACTTAACAGTTATTTGTGTTCATGGAGTGCATATAGTCTCTGGCTGTGACGGCTGCAAGGATTTGGGAAGCGACCGATGTGTGTTCATGAGCAGCGCCCTAGGAGAGCATAGAGTTGCATGCATCAGTTGGTCAATTTGGGCTGTCAGCTTTCTGCGTGGTAGATCGCACGCGGCCTCTATATTGTTCCTTACTTGGATGTGGTATCCGGCCCCCAAGGGACGCCGGCATGCTCCTATATTATTGTGAATCGCCGAGGCCCGGTATAGTCGGCAAGTGCGAGCCGGCGGGAGCCGCGGTGATCTAGAGCGCTGAATGGAAGTGAGGTCTCCCATGCTACGGCTGCGTTACATGAGCGGACCCGATGAGTGTGTGAAGCCATGCATTTTCTTGTGCGGTATGTAGAACAGGTCAGTCGGTAATCCCCTTGTTGTGGGACATCCGAGTCCTTAGCTATCACGACAGCAGCTTCGTTAATGAGCCGGCGTGGCGTTGGATATACTTCGACATACGTAGTAGGTACGTACATCTTACATTGTGGTGGGACCGGGTGACTGCTGTCAGTAGTCCTGTTGTCCAGGGGTTCTCGATTTGGTGGATATTTGGCCATGCATCGTGGCCAAGAGTTTCCTAATGAGCGTGAACACTTTATCATGTGTGTGAAGTAAATGCACTCACGACATAGCTTGTTCCACTTGAGAGAGTAGGTGGGTAATAAGCAAGCAGGTCTCCGCCCGACTCGATGCATCGACGGCGGCGTGATTCAACTCCCGGTGAGTACGCTTCATGGCCGGGCGTCCGGGGCCGCTGTATGGATGTACGTTGCTGTTGGGCCTGTGCTGTCGGACGCCGCGGCGCGGCGGGTGTGGCTTGTTATTCGCGTCGGCGCCAGCAGGTGCTTTATAAACTTATACTGGTCCGAGGGCTGGCTCGGGCGATGATCACGGTACTGCGTCACTGGCGTTAGGCGGTCGAACGTGCTAGAGTTTACTCACTCCCGACTATATCCCGTAGGCGAATGGCATACGCACCAGTCTTCGTACGGTCGCTTTCGTTGTCCGCCGATGTGTGTTGTGCTCTGGGTGTGCTCCGTTGCTGGAGGCTCACGAGTGCAAGAAGTAGTCGTTGAGTACTTCAGTCATCGTGCCGCACGGGATCTGCCGACGAGCGCTTGTATTTTGCCGTCGTGACGTCATTGCTGTGATGTAAACGCTATGACGAACTTTCATACGGAGACACCAACTTGGATTTTGCCCCCGTCCACTTCGCTCTTCGCGTGCAAGTGCCGTGCAGCCATGTCTCTGATGGTTTTGACGGTAAGCCTGTGAGATATGAATTGTTTCAAGTAGAACTAACGTTGTCTACCCAGTTCTCCGTCGGCCACGGCCGGCAGCAACCCGCCGCGGTGTGTTTGAGGGACACCGACAGTGAAAGCCGAACAGGCTACCCTCAGGCTGAGGTTATTAGTAGGGTGCATTTTCAGTGGAATATACGAGTAGATTGTCTGCATGCTTACTCAAGGTTTAACCCTCTGATTTTAGCTCTTCCCCGGACCGCAAGACTTTATGGGTCTTGTGCTGCGGACGCCGACGGACGCGTGTCCTTGGCTTCGTAGTCAGGGTTGTGGGTACACTCGTTAATGTCTGACATTGATTGTAGCGTAGCGGTCACTTTGGTACATAATCCCGAGGATGGCACCTCCTATATACATGGCGCCATAGCGCCGATAAACGCGTGTTGCCAAAGATCGTCTCGTATCGCATTGGTGAGTTGTATCGTGGCCGTGTCCGCGGTATATGGACTGACAACTCATATGTCGCTCAGGAGGACCAAGGCCGCTACGCTGATGCGCTGCGTCTTGGGGCGTGGGGTCTGCCCCGCGCGTACACCGCCGCGAAACTCCTTTCGCTATTATCCGTTAAATTGAAATACGTGTCTCCTAATATCACCGTCTCGAGCATGTCAATCGAGCGAGGCAGCAGTTGTTCGTCCGGTACGTGCTCTCCGTCGCATTCTGTTTTGACTGGTAGTCGGAAGATTGCCGTGGCCCCATATGGCACCTTGACCCCGTGCGGCGACCCAAGTGCGTCGGGCTCAACGGAAACGAGTAGGCTGTCTGCATCACCGAAATAACGCACTGCTGACGGGCATAGGTATGCTTCTTCTTTGTCCGTGGGCTCGAGCTGGCCGTCAGAGACCCGTACCCGCTCGCGATCTGCGCACCGCGATCGCGGGAACGTGAATGTAATGCCGCGCTCCTTCAGTCGCCGTATGGCCTCCTTTTCATGCTGTAGCACCGTGGACACCGGAATGCGGTCACATATAACACTTTGGCGTGCGAGCGTCAGGCCTGGGTACGCACAACCAACAGCACGCCCAGTCACGAAGTTCATCATTATGGTACAAGGCATTCGCGCGAGAGGCGTCACCGGAGACAGAGTATTTGTGCAATGCAGGTATATCAGTCGACCTTCTTCTAGCTCAAATCGAGACACAGCCGTGATATGCCGCTCGACCTTCGTCGCCGAGTCTACGCCAACATCGTGGACTCTCTGTATCTTCTCGTAAACGCCGTCTGTCTCGATCAGCCGAGATACAAGTAAATCATATTCTTCTTCAATCACGATAATGTCGAGTACGTCCACGGGGCCCGGCCCATCGTGCATGATAACATCTAGTGCACCTTCACCACAGATCACAGCGTCGCTATCATCTAACAGCTCACGTGCGACAGTCGGGTCCATGAAGAACCTCGACAGTAACGTGTGGAACGCTTCGTTTAAGCCGATGACGCGTTCTACGAGATCCAAACCGCAAGTCAGAGGCCACACCGCGAGGGCTTGTTGGGTTGGTTCATCGGGAACATCCGCATTGGCCGGCGTACCTGTGAGCGTGTCGACCTCCGAGTCCTGTGTCGACTCGACCGACATCAAGCTCCGGGAGGTATTAAGTGGGCTAGGAAGGTTCGTTCTCTCCATCGTTGGGTCTCTATGTGTTTGATGGTTGTAGGTGAGGGCGAGATACGTGCTATGAGCAGCAGTGGGCGAGTTAATAAGCAACCCGGTCATCATTTTACGCTCCTCGAGGCTTCTGTGTGCGTGTCATGGCTGTGTTGATATGAGTTGTCATGTCTTGGCTCTGCAACGGCGTGGCGTACTTACGAGCTTCATTCGTATGTCATTGAATCGTTAGTACGTTGGTATTGGCGTGGGACCGCGGGAATCACGGTGTGCGTGTTTCAACTGTGTTCCGGGTCGGTTTTGGGTGAATTGTGTCAACATTGGTGCTACGAGGCAGCGACAACACGAGCATTGTGCGCCGCAATCATGTAGCCCTAGTGGGCGGTGCACTACCTGTCGTAGGCAGCGTGGCCTGTCCATTCGGTTTAGTTTCAGCTTTCCGGAGACACCGGATGGACGGCTTGCGTCGGGCGTGTTCCTGTGTGAGAAGCGGCGCTGCCGCGTAGAATAATATATTGTGATACGAAATTTAGCGTTCTATCAAATCATACCTTCAAACGGACATGGATCGTATCGCGCGCGTCTCTATAGCTGTATCTGCTCGCGTCTGGTCAACTGGCGACTGTCGACGAGGTCTCCTGTATAGATAGAACGCAGATTTGACCATCACGACTGGCATTGCCCATGTGTATTCAGGCAGTATACCTCGTGCGGCGAAACATGTGACGTTACTGCACATGAAGCTGCTGACCAGACGCCATGCAGCCATGACACCGTATGGGGCTTGGCCGCGACGCCGCACGTCTGACGAGTGTGTCGAGAGTGGGTCTGTGAAGACCGTCATGGACCCCGGGTCACCGAAGTAGCGTTCCTGCGATGGACAGATGTAAACATGACTGAAGCACGGATAGAAGCCGGGGTAGGCGGGCCGCCATCGGACTGCGCTGTATTCTGGCCACTGAAACGGCGTATACGCGAAACTAAACCCCAGCCGCTTCAATCTATCAGACGATGATACTTCGCGAGCAGTCAGCGCGGGCTCTCTGGTTAGATTGCATACTATACCGCGCCGGGAAAATGTCAAGCGGGGATATGCACATCCAAACGCCACGTTGTTCACGTAGTTCATGTATACTGTGTTCGTCGCTTTAGCGATAGGCAGGCATGGGCTGCATGTCATTGACTTCCATATGACCACGGTACGTCCGTTTGAAAGCACTATCTCGGTCGATGCGACGACTTGTCGGGCATGTGCAAAGTCCTCGTCGAACGTGGTCTCGCTGCTACTCGTGATTTCACGGGTGAACTGCTCGTCCGTTATGATACGGTCAATGAACACCGCATACTTCGTGGACGGAACATACACATCTAATACATCAACCGGTATGTCATCTGTTCGCAAGACAAACGATAGGGCGGAATTTCCTCCCAGCACACAATTGTGTTCGCCGAGCGCAGCGAGAAATGCGGAGGTAGATGTCAAGAACTTACGAACGATGGCATTCCTGGTTCGACGGAAGCTCGATGTGACGTGAGCGTAGTTTTCTTGACATGTCTGTCGCCACACAACGGCGGTCGGTATATCCATGTTGTCGGCTATCATGCCATTGAGTTCTGCAGGTAGTCTGTTCAAGACGCGGTCAGTTATGGAGGACACGTGTGCGTCGACAGTGCTTGCCTGGTTATGCATATTGGCATGTGCGCCGGTAGGGTGGATGGCGTCATTGAGATGAGTTTGGGTAGGTGGACTATGTCGGACGTCCAATGAGTGGTCTGGATAATCGTGCACGCGCAGTCAATGGCGCACCTTTATATCCTCGTTATTCTCATGCATGCTGCGTCGTACTGCCCATGCCCATGCGGCGTTACCAGCATAGCCTAAGTGATTTCCTCCAGTCGCGTGAGACATGGCATGTTTCGTGGTGGACATCTGGCCGACTGTTAGCGTAAAAAGCACGCACGAGGCCGCCTTCCGTTCCAATGCCGTCGCGTGCGTCGTGAAACGTCGAAGCCGATGTGTTTCGTGCTTGATCCACCTCTCCGGTTTGTTGTATACGATGTGGTGGGCGGTGGGCACGTTACTGACGACATCGTCGTGTATCGTATCGCATGAGCACGCGGAGTCTGCGTGGATCAAAGTAAGATGTAGGGTTCCAGGACAAGTAGTTGCTGCGAATATGCGTACCGGCCAGTATCTCGCCTTCATGAACGGTTCTTGAAACAAGCGGAGCGACACATGAACGTCTCGATCTCGTTGCTGATGGCTCGTTGTTGGCGTGTACGTCGGAGTGCGGTACCTAGGTAGGATGTCTGCAGTTATATGAGGCTCGTAGTAATAGTACAGGTTGAAGCGATTTCAACGCGACACAGGGAGGTCGCCTTGAGCCTTGGGCCTGCCCTTAATAAATCGACGCTCAATATCGGCGACTGCCGATGACGAGCGTGGTGTCTGCCACAGTCCCGACAGCTGGTCTTTCCTTCTTTCAAGTTCTACCCTTCTTGCTCCTGGCTTAAGGCTCGCCAACCAACTACTGCTCTATCGTCGCTCATTCTCCTGCGCAGCCGCTCTCTTGTTGCATCAACATATGTCTCACTCGCGCGCTCTCTGGGACGGCGCCGCCCCGATTTTGATCCTAGGAAGGTCGCGCTCTATGCTGCACGTCTCTCACCTCTCACCTTCTCGTTTTCCGGCTACTTCATCCCGTCCGTTCTCGTCTATGTAAGGATGCATAGGAAACGCCGTATATGCAAGGTCAAGGTGTGTTGCCATTTGAAACTCTCACCAGCGGCTCACTCGCACGAGTTAGACACAGGCACATCTGTCTACGATGTGAACTCAACCGAGTGCCACCCAGCACGGCAGTGTGTATGCACTGTCCCTGGTCTCCTACAGACGTCAATCCTCCTCTTGCGCGACGGACTGCATCAGTACAACATGCACTACCTCGCCATGCCTGTACACGACGACACCGATATCTCCCCGCCGCTCGCCTCTTGCGTTTCTCCGTGTTCGTCTGCTTTGTCGTCTTCGGCAAATGTCGATGCTTGTGTTCCGTTCCTGTCACCTTCCCTCGCGAGGCCGCGGTCGCTCGCGCTCACGCGGTCGCACCGCCTACTCCTTGCGTCTGTCACGACTACTACCGACAGCCATGGTCAGGGACATACGTGACTGGTCTTACTCTGCGCGCGTTCCGCATCCGACTCTCGGCGCATCGTGCAATCCGTACGACAGCGTCGTGTTCCTCTAATGCAGAAGGTCTCCATCCCGTCCCGTCTCCCCTGCCGTCAGGATGATTCTCGCGAGTGCGGGTGTGTCTCAATCAACCCCGCTCGCCTCTCGCAGGTTTATACCCTCGTGCTGCGTGTCGTCGTCGGGTGTCGCTGAAACGACCTCTCTCCCTCGCAGCTGTCGTAACGAGCTACCTTTGGTATTCCGCCAGCCTGTCGAACAGCATGTGGTATCACGGCCATCCTCACGCGATCGTGGTCTTGTTTCCGCGCGGGCCGGCGTACATGTATATGATAGATATAGCAAACTTTTATCACCGTACTGTATACCTATCAACACGTACAAGTTCATCCCATGGTCGTCGGATACAACAACACTAAACGGTTTAGTAGAATGGACACGGGCACGGCATTCTTACTCACCATGAACCTTATGAAGCCCAGCGCCGATCGAAGTCTACCTTGCCCACGCACTCTTGGGCCCTCGACGCCCTTGCCAACATATATTCACCTCTGCATTTGGATGAGCCTCGCAGAGCTCAGATTTTGCGTATAGCGTAGCGTCCCTGTCTATGTCTTTGGCAGGCGGGTTAGCATGTTTCAGGGAATTTGGCGGGATAGCGTAGTCCTCTGCGCGCGTATTCCTTGTGCGGTCGGGCTCAGGGCGTGCCCCATTCAGGTCACTCCCTGGACCGTCCGCGGCCAATAGGACTGAAGCCGCCATTTTGGACTTTGAATACCTGAAAGCTGGCGCGGGGAGATTCGAGATCAGATGACGCGCTTGAGTATTCAATAGCGAGTTGTTAGAGTGCTCACTGCGCTACTTACCACCACCGGATTACGTGCACTTTAAAGGTGCATTTGCGGGAGAGGCATGAGAGAGAGCTGCGGACGGGGTGACAACATGGTGCAGGTGAGGCTCGTTGACTTGCGTGTGCTACTAGCCCGATTCGAAGAGCGTCTTTCTTGGCCACGGAAGAGCCACCGCTGCGGGTCATCGAAAAGAGTTCGACGGTAGTAAAGTCGAGGCCGGTTTGCTGATAGAAGTGCTGACTCGGCGCCAGGCGACCCCCAGGTGTGATCGAGGAGATGCAGGCGGAGCCGCGGGGCGAGGCAGACGCCCAGACGGCGGCAATACCGCATGAGGGCGAGAAAGCTCCGCAGCAGGAATTGTTCGAATTGATACTTACAGTCCTTGATACCGTGTAGAAGCTCGTTAGCCGCGCGTTAGCGTCGTTGATGACCAGCAGATATTAGCGATTCCGGCCGCTACCCTTGACGTCGTGGGAGGAGGCCAGGATTACATGCTGTACTCTACATGCGCAATGCGCAGCTCAACTCCCTGGTCTATAAACACAGCCGGCAAGGTTAGCACTTCTTCCGGGAGTAGGGGGTCGTATAGGGTGCAAGGCCCGTCGCACGGCATATAGGGAATGGAGATGCGCCAAGCTACTCCGATGCCGTAAGGAGACCGACGTTGACGCTTCAGGTCGTTGTGGTTGACTCCGAGCAAGTCGAAGACTGTGAGAAGCGACCCCTCGTCTCCGAAGAAACGACCTTGATGGGGACAAACATACCACATGCGCATGCACGCGAATTGCCACGAGCGCCGTGAAGGGGGAGCGATAGCGGCGTATTGAGGCCACGTTGTCGGGTCAGGTCGGACATCGAACCCAATGTCGCGGAGACTTGCTGCGAGATGGTCCTCCATCGACCCGGGATCCCCATCTAACAGGGCGAGTCCTCGACGCGCGAGCGTGAGCACAGGATACCCGCACGCGAACGCGTGGGGCGACACCCAGTTAATTAGGGCACTGGTGAGTGAGGTGGCGATAGGGTCGTATGTCGAAAGGGATAGGGAGATGTGTAGTTTGATGAAGCATCCGTTCTTGGTGGCGAACGTTACAGTACGAGAGACGTGGCGTCTGATTTGTCGGTAGTCATCTTCGAGTCTCTGCACTTGCACCACGGAGAGGTCCAGATCGGGGTCTTCCTCGAGCACCTGTTCGAGCAGCCTGCCTTGATTCGACGATGCATATATGTCCAGCGTATGACCGCATGCGTCGTGGTCGCGGAGCATGAAGCCCAGTGCGGCGAATCCACCCACAACGGCGCGCGCGTCGTCCAGATGCTGCCAGAGAACGTCTTGGCGTTCTACGTACCGTTGTAGCAACCTCTGGCGATCCGACATGAGGATTTCATGCGATTTTGTGTATAGAGCTACGCAAGTTCTTCGCAAGGCGAGCAGGGTGGCTAGGTCGCACTTGTTCACGATCACTCGAATCATCTCTATGGGCAATCTGAAACGCGTCGCTGTTAGTCTTATATCGATGGTATAATACAAACAGACGATATACCCTAGCAGCTCAAAGTGCGTCAGCATGGTGTGATCATGACAAGGGAGATGGGCAGGTTCACAGGTCTCAGGATTATGAGGATGGCGAACGAGAAGAGATGCTCTATCCTTCGGCGCTTCAGGCAACGGGGAACACTGCAGGCAAGGCGATGCATCCACGTGTTCGTGAGAATTAGACTCTGCAGGCATCGCTGCTACGTGCGCTGTACTACTCGCGCTCTTCGGATGCCATTCACTTCTCTACATCCTCGATGCCCGTATGTCTCTCCCTTGCTTCTCATATACCATATCCGCCCATCGCTCATCATACACAGTCGGATACAAGACCCCGTGCACAACAACGGCTCGCATGGGGCGTCTTCGCGGGGCCGGCTTGCGTCGCACAATCGTACCCACCTCGGTGAGTTGCCAGAAGCTATAATACCGCAGCGCTCATAAATCGTGCCATGTGCGCGTACCCGACGGACTGTTTGCATCTGTCAGACCGTCAGGCTTTTAATATAGTCCCGCATACGACGCGCAGCTTTTCGCCGCCTGGACCGTCCCATGGAAAGGTATCCTCCGCATCGGGTTCGCACGTACGGGAGACGGCATCCTCAGTCTGCACAGAGTGCCGCGCTACGTGCGTGCTTTACGATCGCATCGAGCAACAACTGAACGTAAGCCCCAAGCCACACAGATGAACGGCGAAGCGGTGAGCGTATGCGCGCGCTCCGTAAACATAAAGCTGACACGCTGCACTTTATCGGCCCGTTCAACTAAGCGGCACATCGTTTCTGATTGGGTTGCATGCAATGATATAGTGAGTATTCTACCGCACGCTGCGTGGAATGTCCGCTGGCTTGGTTGATTTCCTAGATATCACTACGGCATCTGCTTGACGTCCGCAACGAAGTCGCGTATGGCATACGGCAGACTGACCCATTAGAATGGGGATTTTAATTCGATGTATCCGCCCATATGACGCCGTGAGTGGACTTTCGTGGCGCATCCAGGGTTAAAATGCTCACTTTTTTTGTGCGCCCAGATGACAACTTGAAGATGCGCCGCGCTGCTGCTTTCCCGCTGCCTTTGCATACCCTCGAACAGACTTCCTATCCGTGCGGTTTCCATTCGTGTTTAGGTTAGGAGCACGCTGTCACGTACGCATAATCTATCTGCTGGGGCGCTTCTGAATATGTGCAACATCTCCACCCCGGTGTTGTCTGTCCGGTCTCATCGTAAGCGGCTCGTCTCCTCATCATCACGTATGTGTGTGTACTTCTGTAAGATGACAGCAAGTGTGTGCATGAATTAATTTGTTATGTCTTCTGATTGTTCTACCACAGACACTCATACGTCGCGTCCATCTACATGCAAGATCGCTACCTTCGTGATGCCATGGTCAAGGAACCGAGCCAAACATCTCGAAGAATGAACGTACGTATACTAAATCCATCTGCGTCAGGTCCTCATAAACAGTACAGCTATCGTCCTTGTACTTGAAAACGATCAACGAGCCCGGCCAATTCTTCCAACTCCGCGGGGCATCATGACCGCGGCTACTCACGAGCATCCTCACCGACTGGTTCAGGAACCTCCTCTCCACATACGACCGCGCACAGTAGATGAAGTGCAGCGGCTGCGGTAATGGCGCTTGCTGGGCGTCGAAGTGCATGACCAGACTGCCATAGCCGTACTGAAAGTAGGCCGACAGGTCCGGATACGTGCGCGGCGTCACTCCATCGAAGGCCGCATTACAGCACCGTACGTATACAAAGGTAGGCACCGCTGCGTGGAGTCTATGTCAAGGTGGATGCACTATATAGTTACTAATGACACGTACTTGCATAGGCCCCCAGATAACATCCCACTACCTGTCCCATAGATACCGAGAGCGTATATGGCGCGGAGTCCGTGTATTGGCCATGCGCTGCGTACGCGAACTGGTGCTGTGCGGGGTCGGTGACCTGGTACTGAGGCGGGTCTGCGACCTCGCGCAGCGTGGTGTTCGTCGATCTGTGTGTCGCGGTGTCCATGACCTCATACGACTCGGCGTCTGTGACCCCGGATGACACCGTGTCCGCGACGACAGGGGTCGTAGCGCCTGGTGTAGGGGCGTCTGTCGCTCGAGCAACCGCTGCGAGCGAATCTGGGTGGATCGCGGACCCGTCGCATACGACTGCGTGGGTAACCCAATGCTGAGGGCGACGATTGTGCTGAGCAATTACAAAAAAGGTATAAGTGAAGGACATACTCACCTCACGGAAATGACTACTCGAACAGTATGCAGGTCCGGAGTTGCAGTACGCGCATCTAAGCATGCTGGGTAGCTCGCATACCGCACAAGACGGCATAGGCGGATCGAGGACGGCGACGAGGGACATCTCGACGAAGGTTGTCTGCATCTGCCCGGTGAGTGGTATGGAGAGGTGCGGGTACGTGTCTGCCCCACGTTATCCCTTCTTTATATCGTGCACCTTACGTAACTATCGCCCCAAACATGCGTGGCCTTCAAACGACGCGCTTGAGGTGCAAAAAATGCCAATCTCGTCGTTGGCCGTTGCCTCAAAGTTATAGGGCTCCTTCAGTCTATCCCATGTCACTGTGTACGTATATATGTCTCGTCATAGCTGATATGCAACTCGATGCATGAGCCTGCTCACCTGCTTTCAAGCGCCCTCATGGCGGTTATGGCGGTTATTACTCCTGCTGCACTAATGCCACCCGGTAACACAAGTAGTACGCCCTATATCCTCCATCACATCGTTCGTTAAGCAGTACTGACTCAAGCTACTGACCCCGCCAGATAATGTACCAGTACACGGGCTTGACCATGGCCTCGAGAACGGGATACGACGCGGTAGCTTTCAATGCTACCGGTTTGTTGCCGGCTGGCTACCGGGACACAATTAAGCAAACTCGTCGAATATCAAGAGGAACGACTCCTAAACGTCATTTAATGCACTACATACCCCACGAAGACTACAGGTACGTGTTTTAAACGATACAGCCTGCCTATCCTGCTCCCCTCCTCGACCACGACTCGAAGTAGGAACCCCTCCAACACGTGCTAAGGCCGATACGACCACGCCCTCTCACAACGACATTCTAGGTACGCGAGTCCACCCGCGCAGCTCGGGCGCACTTCTACGGCCCGCAACCTTTCACTCGGACTTATACTGCTCCCTGCGCACTCGCAGTTCTGCCGCTTACCGCCCACCTCTCACTCTACCATCTACCTCTCGCTCACGGCTATAGCTCGGCCTGACCACACTCGGACGCTCGCGAACCTCTTGACCCTCGACCACCACGACATTCGATCATCTCACTCGCAGTTGCCTTGACTCTCGACCACCACCGCCAACTTCGACCACCTCGTCCAGCATGGAAGTCGACGGTGAGACCTACGAAGTAAGCGTATACGGCATACTCGGGCAGACACACGGCTGACCATCCGGTTTAGGTATTCGCCAGCATATTCTCGATTGGACGCGACAAGAAAGGCACACTGGCCTGGGGCGACTTTGTTAAAGTCGTACAGCGCGGTCAGTGCAGCTTTGGACGCTTTCTGATGTTCGTTTACAGGCAATGACCAAACTCGGGTTCACATATCACTCGCTCAAGGGGTCCAAACGGCAGTTCCGGCCCAAATCGCCTGGCCCTCCGCTGCCCTGCGACGAGGTATGCACGCGCTTGCGCACGGCAAGTCCTCGCTAACGGTGATTACAGCCGCACGGGAAGAAGAAAGGGGTCATTACGCGCGATGTAAAGGGCCGGTACGCCGGCTGCTTGCAGTCATTCACAAAGGCGCGATTTGTGCTAATGTTTCGCTCCAATAGCCTGGCGACCAAGTTGGGAAGACTGTACGGCTGGGACGCCGATACTTTCATTCCGCAGGAGTAGGCATACGATCATGTAGTGTAGTGAAAGCGGCGGGCATGTACAACGGGATCCCGACCTCATCGGATAGATACTAAGACTTACGACCTCCGCAACCGCTCAGCGAATCCCCCGTTTGTCGCTTTACTCTAGCCTCTTAAGTCGCTCATTGACGCTTACTTTCTATACCAGGATATCTGGCTGCGTCGCCTCGACACACCCTCTCGTCCATCTGGGTCCGCGCTTACTTCAAAGCCTTCCGCGCTGGCATATCATTCGTGGCGCTACTCTGTGCAACATACTGGGCCTCGGGAGCTACCGAATCTACGCTAGCAAACGATCCTGTGCTGTCTACGCTGATTTGCGTTGGCCCAAGTCTACCTATGCCGCGCTGCCGCTGCTGGCGGCGATACGCTGTTTTTACAGTGCTCGGCGGTAAGGTTACAATGATCAACGTCGACTTAGTCCTCGTACTCATCGATCCCCGTGTTTATGCTCTCACAGGCAGTTCTGCGCTCTGGTCTCGTCCCCGCCAGACTAGCTTGCGACCACCGCATGTTGTCGTCGCACCCGCGCTTGCCGGGATCGCCTTCTCCTTCGCCCCAGTCCTCTACATCCACCAATATCTCGGCGGCGACGACACCACAGGCCCCGCCAAACCCCTGCTCAAACTCACCTTTCACAAGCCTGCGCTACACAAGCTGCCACCGGCCGCGGCTGAGAAGAATACGTACTTCATCGTGTTCAAGCCAAGCCATACGCGCGTGCGCGCGGCCGCCGCCGCGTTTCATGGAGGACTACGCCGAGCATCGATTTGTGCAGAACAGCACGCTCGCGCTCGTGAAATCGTGGGATCGTGGGACGCGTTGTGGGCACCCGCGCGCTGGAGAACAAGCCGGCGTTAATAATCCGCCTGTGCGGGCTCAAGCAGCCGCGCAAGCTCGTCAACGCCGGTGCCACGCCATGCGTGGAGAAACGCATGAAATCGAATCCGTGCCGCCTCTATTGCTGGTCGCGAGCATTGGCCCATGCTCATTTGTATTCGAACCTGCAAATATATACTGTATGGCCATATATGGCCATATATTTAAACGTTGTATTATGTACCCTACTCATCCAAATTATCCCATACCCTATTCGTGTGCTCAGGTAATGAGGTCTACGCGAATGTATCGCGTGGCGTGGCCAGGTCCGCCCGGAGGGCCGTATTTATG
>NW_007360344.1:6860-8700 GCF_000271585.1 Trametes versicolor FP-101664 SS1
ACCCTTTCTGCCCGCGGCCAACTAATGTCAGCCCCAGTCTACTAAGGTGGTGTCCGTTCGCCCTACTAGGCCGAGTTACTTACCTACTAGGAACTTGAATTACTAGGCACTTGCGCACTGTTCTATTCAAGCCTTTCAGCTTTCCCTCATGAGGTAGGCAGGGCGCTCTCCAGGGCGCCTAAATGACGCGTCGCGCGTGAGGCGTGAAAAATGGTGTCCACTATATCGCGTTCCCCCCTGCGCAATGGGGTTTTGGCAAAAACACCTGCGCACATTTTGGAAAATGCGACCCAAGCTACTCCCCTACCCCCTGGGCACCCTCCACAACACCCTGGACATCTACCTAGGGGTGCATAGACCCATCCTAGGTCGTTATTTCGACGCTCTTGCATGCAGAACTGGGGCTAACCCCGGAATAGTGTTCCACAAAGACTTAGCCATGGGGCACTTTGCTGCCTCTGGCTCTGCACCTTCCTCATGCTTCCACAACACATCCTGGCACCTTCTACATCATATCAGACATGTATCCAGACCTCAGCAGTGCACACAAAAAATGCGAACACCATTGTCTTACACTCTGGCTACAAAAATGCGAACACTGCCCTACTGTGCACCTCAAAAATGCGAACCACTGTCTGGTACACTCCAGGACTATGGTCCCACTACACACACTAGAAATGCGAACAGTGACCTATGGCATAGACAAATATATTGGGGGTGTGCATTCAAAAAATGCGGAGGGCATACAAATATTGTTGTGGGCATACAAATACTGTTGAGAGCATACAAAAATGCTGACACCATACAGAAAGTGTGGACAGCATTTCTAACACTCATGCAAGCCCTAGACACACACTGCAGACACCAAAAATGCGAACAGCACCCTGGTGCAGTGCACAAAAAATGCGGCTGACACTCCTGCTAGCAGGTAACAAATCTGAACAGTGGGGTTACAAATAATTCTACAGACTGCATCAAATACTCAGACAGGTCCTAACACACTGCTAGAGCCCTACACAGACCCTAAGTGCGACACAGGACCTGCCCTAAACCCATTACAAGCGTTTAACAAATATTTGTTACTCTCTCTCTTTCAGCGCTGTCTGCCTGCCCTAAACTCGTCAACCACAACTCTAATATGCTTGTACGAGGTCAGTACAATTGTTTCAAACACGATCTAACCCGGCTTACAATTTAAACTAAGCAAACTAACTCGGACATTGAGATTGGGGCAAGGGATGCTTCAAAAATGCGATTTCAAGCGAACTAGTACACTAAAATACAAAACAAGTACACTACTGGGTAGCTAAAGATCTAAACTATGACCTGCCCTAAGGTCGAGATTTCTAAATTTCTCTAGAGCGTGCTACGAACGCGCTAACGCGCCGCCCGCGCACAACACTTCAAAAACTCGCCCACCTAAGACTGCCACTGGTACCATTAATTCTGAAGCTCACTCTTCTTCAGAAGCCCGGACCTCCCCCTAATGGGGGAAGCCCAGGCTCCCTCCGAAGAGGAGCCCATCCCTCCCTGCAAGGAGCCCTAAAGCTGGTAGGCTCCCCACTGTGAATGGTACATCCTGCTGCTACAAACCAGGTTTATAACCCGGGCATAGCAGCCGGATGCACCTCCCACTTATGCACCTCCAGAGGGCCTGAGGTGCATTTTAAAATCCCACTAGACAGACAGAAGCAGGGCTATATTATTCCCAAACATTGACCCACAATAAACCCAGCATAGAAACCCACAGTAAGCTTAGCATAGACCCATCAATAAACCCACAGTAGACCCATAATAAACCTGCCATAGACCCACAAATAAACCCGGCATAGACCCATAA
>NW_007360345.1:0-5351 GCF_000271585.1 Trametes versicolor FP-101664 SS1
CCTCCTGTCACAGCAAGTTACAGGACCACGAAGGTCCTCCGAAGCCGCCGAGCCGTACCCAGGAAGTTCTAAGGACCACGAGTGTCCTCCAGCCGAAGAAGTCATAGGATCACGAGAATCCTCCCACTAAACAAGTATACGGGACTACGAAGGTCCTCCAGTCAAGATAAGCCAGGACAAGCCACTAGTGCTCCACAGGGTAAGCACATCCAAACGTCAACGTACTAACCAAAAGCCCTCAGTTTCTAGGCCCCATTTCACATTTTCACCTCACTTGCATTCCCGTCACCCCATCCTACCTCACCCGCACACACACTCACACATCCCTACGTATTCGCGTGTTAGTGGACAGTTGATCAGAGAAAGGTTTTGGTGTTTATTCCTTGGTGAAACTACAAACCACCATCCATCCGAACTCGGCAAAGCCTCTGTCGGAAAAGAAGGAAAACCCACACGCTTTGCGGCAGGTGCAATTATAGCGTAGGAATTTGATACACACAGGCCACAACCCCTCCACACAAAACAAATTTCTGGTTTTCTCGACCTACATCGAAAACCGCTGCCTACTATCAAACCCCGACGAGCACGACATCAACAAAACCAGTGGAGCCCACCGCGAGGGGGGTCGAAGATCAAATCACGAGCAGTGCACCCCGAATACAATCAGGATCCTACCCACAGCCACCTGATCAAGCTCCCACTGACACCCACATACCCTCATATTGGATTACGTCTTTCCCCATCAAGGCCCATCAAGAATGTCAACTCACTACCACGGATCCCCACCGTCAAGCCCGCCATTCACCAACAGCGACTTCACTGGATTTGGATCGTCCCGGTCAGTCATGGACATGCCCGTAGAAGGAACCAAGCTCGCCCCAAGGATCTTCAAGGGAGACCCAGCGGATGTTGAGGTCTTCCTCCGTAGGTTTGAACGACTCGCCATGCGTCATAGCCTGACTGAACAGGAAAGATGTGAGACTGTAGTCGACTATTGCAGCAAGGTGGTCCGTGAAACCATTGAAGGTTTTGCCGCCTACCGTCAGAACGATTGGGCCCAGCTCAAAGCCAACATCAGAATCTACTGGAATGCGGACCTGGAATCAAAGCGCTTCCGCATCCGTGACCTGCAGGCCTTTACTGCCCGGACCAGAAAGGAAGCTATCCTCGAGCTACGTCAGTGGCGTAGGTACCTCAGAAGGTTCATCCGCATTGCCGGCTGGTTGCTGGGCCAGAAAAAGCTCTCAGACACCGATTACGCATATTTCATGTGGACAGGCCTACCATCGTCTTTCAGAAGAAGACTGGAAGCCCGCCTACTTTTGGAAGACCCACACCATGACATGTCCGAGCCGTTCAACCCAGATAATATCAGGAATGCTGCTGAGGCGCTCCTTGGTGTTGACAGGTTTGACACGGAACGACTAGGGACAGAAGATTGGTCCGAAGAAGACACCGAGGATGACTTTGATGACAAACAGGAGGCCCGCAACCGAGCCCTCCTCCAAGGAAAGAAGACGCGCCGAAAAGAAGAGTCATGGAAAAGACTCTTTGAAGAAGATACCGATGAAAGCGACACTGAAGAACTTCTCCCGCCAAGACAGGAGGAGCCCCGAACCCAGGACCACCCAAAGACACCTGAGCCACGAGGCAAGAAGGCTACCAAGCAGAAATACGATGAGGACCAGGAGTTTACCCAGATGGTAGACAAGATGCAGCAGCTGTCACTCGATGACCCACAGTATGGTTTCCTGTATCTAAAGGTCTGCCAGCTTCGACCATTTGCAGAACAGTGCCTCCCAAAGCCAGTCTTAGCACCAAAGCCAGCACCAAGACGGGACCCACCAAGAGACTCACCGCCACACATTCTCCGGCCAGATCCTGGACGATTTCAGCAAGATCGTTACCGACAGAACCCCCCACCGCCAATGAACAGTAACTGCTTTGGATGCGGAGAGGCTGGTCACATGTTCCGTGAGTGCCCTTCCATGGCCGACTTTATGAAGAAGGGTCATGTCATGAGGGATTATCGCGGACGATACATCCGCAGTGATGGGTCACCCATTCGACGCAATCAGGATGAGACATGGGTACAAGCAATCCGTCGCATGATCCCAGGAGTTCACTTCATCTCGTATGGTGGACGTATCAATCCTGAGGACGAGGAACCGCTTCTACAGGCTGAAGAAGATGGAGAAGAAGAGGAAGAAGAAACCGCAGATGTCATGGTCTACCCAGTCGAACGGTCTCAGCGTGAGACCAGAAGCTACCGAAGGCAGGCATTTGATGGAGTCAAGACTCCGCAGATGGATAAAACCAAGCAAAAGGACCAACCAAGAAATCTGCAGCCAGCCATCCAAGGACCCACTCGATTCCCCATGCAACGGCTCACCCCTGTTGAAACACAGCAGCCCACGTTCAACCCAAACAATGATATTGAGATGGTAGAAGACCGGACCCAGACCCACCGAGCAAGACAGTCACCTCCTCAGTCACGGGTCCAGTCTCAGCCTCAACCCCAACCACAGATGACCCTGAAGCAACCACAACAACAGCAGTTGGAGCGTATCAAGCCGCCGCCTCGCCTGTCTCAGCTGAGCAAGGAGGTGAGTTCTGACACCATCCTGAACAAGATCCTTGACTCTACACTAAGCATGACCGTACGCGAAGTGGTAGGCGTCTCGAAAGATGTTGCAGGACGACTCCAGGACATCCTGAAAGTCCGGAAGGCAGAGTTTGTACAGCTACCAGCCACAAACCTAGTCACTGCTCACACCGGAGCCCTCATCCGTGTAGAAGTCGAGTGTAACCACAAACCAGTCTCGTTCATTGTCGACACGGGTTCCCAGTTGAACATCATCAGTGAGAAGGTATGCAAGAACATCATTCGTCGGCCAATTAACACGAATGAAGCCATCTCAATGAACGACGCGAACGGAGGATCAGGAAGGCTGCTCGGACTCATTGAAAACGTACCCATCCAGTTTGGATTTGTCAAAACACCGATCAATGCCTACGTAGCAGAAAACCCACCATTTGATGGACTACTGGGAAGGCCCTGGCAGAAGGCTCACAAGATTGGAATTGAGGAACGAGACGATGGAACATACCTCACCTTCCCAAACAAGGCAGGTTACCAGAAGTATGAGCTTCTAGTACTGTCCTCGCCCGATACTCTGTCTATGCCTGGAGTTTACTCTGCCATCGTACAAGAGTGGACCCCTGAACATGCTATCACATCCACTATCCCAGCTGACGACATGGAAATCTTTGGACGAATTGAGGAGGTCCCTTCTGAAGCCGAAGAAGATACCCCAGGAGAAGAAGAGGAGCACCCAGAGACTAGCCCGGACGAAGAAGACATGAGCAGCCAGGAAGAACCTCATCCCGAGGACAGTGAGAACAGTGACGATGACGACAACGAAGAAGACCCCCACAGCGGCGACGATAGCCTGGACCGCGCACTATCATTCATGAACTACCGTAACCGTATCGAGGAAGAAGAGCGGGCAGAACGCACCTCATACCACACCATCCGAAGCGTCCTTCAGAAGGAAACCCCAGACACACCGCCAGTCCGGGTAGGATCGTGTACCATCATGAGTGATACAACTGTGGAGTTTGCGAACAGTGTAGAAGGACTTGATCACCGAATCTTCCTGCTGCGTGACGCCAAGTTGCTTACCAGAGGAGGGGGATGTTATGGACACGCCATCGTCAAAATTATCCCGTACACGGACGCCAACCTATCACTGTTCACCCGCGAGCTAGATCCACTGCTGCCCACTGCTGCATCGATATCGGTAGTCCGGCCAAAAACTAGCATTCCAACAGTAGCAAAAGGAAACCAGGACTCCACCCTTTGATCAAGATCCCGATCCACATCAAAGGCAAGACAGTCATGTTCCTGCTCGATACAGGCGCGCAAGTGAATTGTATACGAGATGATATATGGAAGTACCTCGGGGGAGTCAACAACGCACCCCTGACATATCCATACATTGCGAATGCCACTGGAGACCATCTCAGGTGCATAGGAACTTGGAGGACCGGGGTTCTATTCGGAACTGTATTCATGGAAATGGACTTACTCGTTGTCGAAGGTCTCACCTCCCCAGGAATTTTAGGACGACCATGGCAGAAGCAGGGACAGTTGTGGACAGAGGAGACACATGAAGGAACGTACCTTGGAATCACCTCTGAAGACGGAGGCAACAGCTATGGAATGTATCTTGCAGCACCCGAAACCCAGCTGCCAATCCATGACATGCCAGCTGTGGCAGCTGCCAGCGCACCTGAAGAGGAGCACATCCCGGAAATGCATTTCTCGGAAACGCATAAGCTCAAGGCCTATACGGAACCCATTGAATTAGCCGAAGAAAGCAAAAAGGAGACAACACCAGAGCCATCACTTGTAGACAAAATTGGGATGACATTTGTCAACCACCCGAAGGTCATCCAGTATGGCAACAGACGACAGGAGCAGATCTGGTACGAGCAGCTCTTGTTTCTGTTCCGCCGAACCTACCGACACCCAGTCTCGCGAGTACAACCTGTGCTCACCAACCTGACCTTTGCGCAGGCGGAGAAACTAGATCTCCGGAAGACATGGAGAACCAAGGTTACCTGGGAGGAGGAAATGTTCCTGTTGCGCAACATAAGCGTAAAAAGAGGAGACCGAGTTCGTCGAGGACATGCAGTACTCCAACTCGTCTACTTCCCAGATGAAGAAGAGCGAATATCTATGACCCCGTTCTCATCACTCAGTGGGACCCTGTCAGAAGCATCAACCGCAACCTACCGCAAGCGCAAACGAGCACCCCCCACTCAAGAAGACTTGGAGCGCTCTATGGAAGAAGTTGGTCTCGAACTACTACAGGACCGCATCGCATATGAAGCACTAGAACGACCATGGGCCGACCGAGATGACCGGCTTCGACGCGATGATGAAATCGCTAACCTACGAACGAACTCACCAGCCAGCGAGGATGAGGGACGTTAGGACTCAAACGTGACCAAGCATGAGAACCAACCGCACCCAGGACACCACGGACACACGCAAGGACAACCACATCGTAGTGCCAAGAACCGGAAACACCCGAACCAAGATCGCACACCGTACCACAGCAAGAGTGGGGAACCCGTTACAATTCCGCACTACACAGAGACAGAACACCCGCACACTGTATTAACAATCGTTATAGGGATCCGAAACTCGACGTCCGACCACGGCGTAATATTGGGTTTTCGTTTTTTAGGACATCTAGAAGACGTAAGTCAGACAAGAGACCGAGCGAGACCAGTATAAACACGTGCGTACTAGGGGACAAGACACCGAAACAAAAAGGACC
>NW_007360345.1:11683-16999 GCF_000271585.1 Trametes versicolor FP-101664 SS1
CACCACAGGACAGTGCCACTACCAGAAGCATGCCAACGAAACGGGTTGACCACCCAACCCCATGAGCCCTCAACAAACCTCCGTAGCCCCGAACCAGGGAAATGGAAGAGTGTTGACAAACTCAGGGAGTGTGGCTGCACAAACGGTGCCCATCGCAGGACAACAGCACTCAGGACGGAGGAAGAAGACCCACGGACAGCCAATGAAGGCCAGAGAAGTAAAAGGGAAGGTAAAGCATGAGGCCCCTCCTATCGCTCCCAATGTCCCTTTACGGCCCTCAATAAGGAAGCAAAGACATGTTGAGAAGCGAGCAAGGAGAGCTACAGGCTCAGCGCCCCCACCACCGAACCCACCAAGAGAAGGCAGAGCACGCAGCCTCGGTTGATCACTCTCGATGCCCCTCCATGGCCCACGAACCAGGAAAATGAAGACACATTGAGAAGCAAACAAGCCAGACAGCGAGCTCAGCACCCTCTCCAAAGGACCACCGAAAGGAGAAGGAAAACAGCCAAGGAAAAGGAAAAACGCACCAAAGAACAGCTCCCACAGGAAAGCCACAAGAGCGTACCCACACCACTCTCACCACAGCCAACGACAGCAAGAGAGGGAAAGGTAGGAAAGGCAAGAAAGCCACGTCAGGACCCCCAGACATTTACAAGGCGCCCCAGCGGAAGGTGTGGGAAAATCCCACGTAATGTTAAACAAGATTAGCGCCAGCCAACAAGAAGCATCCCCGCCACCGCTGATCCCCCGGACATCACCACCACGCTATCGCCCACCGTCGCCCACAATGTCCACTGCTTCCCTCCCCATGTCTACCACCACCGCCCCCACCTACCAAATCTTTGCGCAGGAGCAGTATACCGTCTTTGTCTATGATGGAGGACGCAGCGACCGACGAATCCGTCTCGGCCAGGAGTTGATTCTACATGAATCGACGCTGGCGCGGACACTCGACCCCTTCCACGGACGTGTCACACGAACCCTCAAGTTTCAGGAGGAGTGGGTAATAGTCGAGGTCTGCGGCATCAGGAACCCGAAGCACCGGCTCGGTATGGCAGTACGCTATCGGCAGCTGGGAGGATGGATCTGGTATGGCGCAAGGGTGGTACGAGGACTTTTGTGGACATTTTGCAGCCTCTCCCCCAACAACTTCAGTGTTCCCCTCCCCGCACACTACCAGCTCCCGTTCAGCTACGAGCTGCAGCTCCGTCCTCGCCCCGCCAATAGCACCGTGTCGAGTTTTGGATCTGTACACTGGAAGTAGCGCTCATGGACAGATAACCTATTCACTCCATGCCTCGTCCCCGCTACGACGTAAAACTGGCCGCCCTGCGAGCACTCACCCAGACACTTGCGACACCCAATCCACACTCACCACATCAACACGTATTTTCCCCACAGCCATGTTCAGGATCGAACGAGGGGATCAAATCTTCCTCATCGAACTACTGGACCCCACGAAGAAGAGTGATGAACTGCTAGACGTCACCGATCACCTTAGCAAGTATAAAACCCCGAAGATCGAGGTCTATGGAACCTACAAGCCCGTCGCCCAGCGAGTCAAGCCCGTACCCGGAGTATTTCCCGAAGATGCAAGAGTCGTACGACAATTTCCTGAGAACCCACTCGACAGCCTACCTGCACTCACCAACCGACCACCAGAGTTTACGCCCACCAAGAAGCTGACACAAGAGCGTCTGGAAGGACTAAAAATCAACCCAGATGGTTTCCTGGAGCCAGAAGAGGAGAAACTATTCCAGCACATTTTCAAGCTGAACGAAAAGGTATTGGCTTTTGAGGAATCAGACCGAGGGACTTTCCGAGAAGAATACTTCTCTCCATACATCATCCCCACCATTCCACATGTCCCTTGGGTTGACAAAAACATCCCGATTCCCCCTGGAATTCGTGATAAAGTTGTAGAGCTCCTTCGCTCCAAGATCGAAGCAGGAGTATATGAACGCAGCCAGTCATCATACAGGTCAAAATGGTTCTGCGTTCTGAAAAAGAATGGGAATCTGAGGCTCGTGCACGACTTACAACCCCTCAATGGCATCACCATTCGAGACGCAGGATTGCCACCAACCTTGGATGACTTTGTGGAACCGTTTGCGGGACGACAATGTTACACCGTCCTGGATCTCTTTTGGGCCTTTGATGCACGAAAATTGGACCCGGTCAGCCGAGACCTCACAGCTTTTCAGTCCCCGCTTGGACTGCTCCGTATCACCTCAATGCCCATGGGATTCACCAACTCACCTGCTGAATTCCAAGCCTGCATGACTTTTGTCCTGCAAGACGAGATCCCACATGTCGCAAATGTGTTCATTGACGACCTCCCTATCAAAGGACCCAGCACGCAGTACCTCGACCAGGACGGAAATCCTGAGACCCTAGACGACAACCCAGGGATCCGCCGCTTCATATGGGAACACGCCCAAGATGTTCACCGCATCCTGCACCGTGTAGGGCACGCAGGAATAACATTCTCAGGACAGAAGGCCCAGATTTGCAAGCCAACGGTGATCATTGTAGGACAAAAATGCACGCCAGAAGGCCGCGTACCAGAGGATGACAAAGTAGAGAAGATTCGAAACTGGCCAGCCCCAAAGAATGTCAAGGATGTCCGAGGCTTTATTGGACTCTGCGGGACTGTTCGAATTTGGATTAAGGACTTCTCGGAGAAGGTCCGCCCCTACGGGAACTAACGCTGTTGAAAGCAGAGTTTATATGGGATGAACGAAGGCAGGAAGCATTCAAGGAACTCAAAGACCTGGTAGCCTCTGCCCCAGCCCTCCGCCCGATAGATTACACCTCAAATAACCCAGTGATCTTATCGGTAGACTCTAGCAAGTATGCTGTTGGATTCATCCTGTCCCAGATCGACAATGACGGAAGGAGAAGACCCGCCAGGTATGGATCACTGCCCATGAACGAGACGGAAGCAAATTACAGCCAGCCAAAACTCGAGTTGTATGGACTATACCGAGCCTTGCGGCGATGGAGACTGTATCTCGTAGGCATCAAAACCCTCCACGTGGAAGTAGATGCCAAGTACATCAAGGGCATGCTTAACGAGCCAGACCTTCAACCAAATGCTACAATCAACAGATGGATCCAGGGGATTCTGATGTTTGACTTCAAGCTGATCCATGTACCCGCCACCCAACACAAAGGGCCTGACGCACTCTCACGACGAGCCCTAGGAGAAGGAGAAATAGTCGAAGAAGACGACGGAGACGAATGGTTGGATAACATTGCCCTATACGTTGGAGTACCCCCAGGAGATGTGTGGAGACACTTTGAAGACACACAGACAAGAGAAGATGCACCAGAAGCTCAGATACTCCTCACCACCGAAACCACTCAAGATGCAACCCTGCGAGCCATCTACCACTTCCTGGACACACTGGCGATACCTGATTTCCCAAACTCTGGGACCCGCTACAAGTTCCTCAAAAAGTGTCAGCACTACTTTCTGAAGGAGGGACTGATGTACCGCCGCTTCCCACAAAGGATGCCAGTACGAATAGTGTTCACCACTGATGAAAGACACAAGATCCTCGAAGACGCACACGAAAAACTAGGACATCGAGGAGAAAAGGCCACCTTCGACACCATTTCTCTCAGATTCTTCTGGCCTTTCTACCGCACGGATGTCCGACATCACGTACGATCATGCCGAGAATGTCAAATCCGGAGTGTCAAGAAGGCAGAGGTCCCACTCATCATCTCAACCCCAGTTGACCTCTTCCACAAGGTATACATGGATGTAATGTTCATGCCCACCGCTCATGGATACTCGTGCATCGTCGCCTGTCGAGATGATCTGTCAGGAGTCACAGAAGCCAGGGCATTGCGAAGCCCTACATCCAAGGATGTTGCCCGATTCTTTTGGGAACAGATCATCTGCCGCTATGGAGCCGTTCATGTTGTAGTCACAGACAACGGATCAGAAACCAAGGGCGCATTTGAACTATTGGTCCAGAAATACGGAGTTCACCATATCCGAATTTCACCCTACAACTCAAAAGCAAATGGAGTAGTAGAGAGGGGACACTTCATTCTACGGGAAGCCCTAGTAAAGGCATGCGAAGGCCAAATCTCGAGATGGCCAGAGCTGCTTCCGCATGCAGTATTTGCTGACCGAATCACCATCAGACGATCAACAGGATTCAGCCCATATTTCCTGTTGCATGGAGTCCACCCAGCTCTACCCATGGACCTACGAGAAGCAACCTTTATGGTTGAAGGATTCAGGAGTGGCATGTCACACACCGACCTCCTAGCCCTACGAATCCGACAGCTGGAAAGGAGACCCATTGATGTGGCCAAAGCAGCAGACGTACTTCGAAAAACCAGACTAAACTCAAAAGTCCAGTTTGAGAAGAAGTTTGCACACCGACTACGAAAGGAGGAGTTCCATGAAGGAGACCTAGTGCTAGTCAGGAACACTGCCATCGAACGAGAAATGAACAGAAAGCACAAGCCACGCTACCTAGGACCCTATCAAGTTGTACGAAGAACCCAGAACGGAGCCTACATTGTCAAGGAGCTCAACGGAGACATCTCCCGAGAAAGTGTGGCAGCATTCAGGCTTCTCGCCTATTCACCCTCACAAGACAACCTAGCAGAGTTGGTATCCGACCCCATCTCAGCCATAGGAGCATCACAGTCCCAACCACTCGAGATGCCTCCACAGGAAGAGGATGGAGACCTTGAATGGGACTCTGACCCACCGGAGAATGAGGAAGCTGAAGAAGATAGCGAATCAGAAGATGAGCCAATTGGACGACGCACACGAAGCCAAAAGAGATAGGAAAAGGGAACGACCAGGGACGGTCGTTTGACTGTGGGGCGGATGTCATGCACCAATATGGATTGGTACCTGGACATGGAAGAAGGGCCGGCCATCCACAGGCCCGTAATGACCCAGCAACTGCAACGACGAACAGCCCACCATTCTGAAAGGGCGATACCAAGGTCGTCGGTTCGATCCTGGTGTCACCCACCAAGATGTCAGCATCCCAAAAGGACCTATAAGGGGCCGACCCCATACAAGACCAACCCTCCTAACCAACCAGTTTGCTCAGGGAATATTTCCGCATCTTCCAAAAGGGACCAAGGGCCACCCAACTCCCCACTATCCCCAACCCCCTGGAGCACTTCTCACATCCTCTCCCCACCTCCTTCATACCCCAGAAATCCCCATCATACCCTATGACATCATCACCCTATGACATCATCACCCTACGACATCATCACCCTATGACATCATCGCCCCAAAAGAATCCAGGGTATCAATGACACAAT
>NW_007360346.1:0-7553 GCF_000271585.1 Trametes versicolor FP-101664 SS1
GTATATTGAGAATCGTTTGTTTTACGAAGTCTCGACCTCGATCGATCCCTACTTGTAGCCAACGCGGTAGAGTCGGGACCTCCTCCGTTCGGACTCGGTCCTTAATCTCATAGTCAGGATCAAAAGGCGTATCGGGGCCGTCCTTGAAAGTGAAGAAGAGACGCCACTTAAGGCGATACTCAAAATCATCCCAAGCGTCTGTAATCAACGAGACGATGTGACGCGAATGATACATATATTTTAGCCCTACAGACAGATCATATGCGATGCGGTCCGGTACAACTACCCCAGGCGACGTATGAACGTACGACCTGAACTGGGACGCCTCGAGTATCTCGACGGGGACGTTCAGGAGTACGTAGTCAATTGCCTGTTGAGTAGACAGAGTAAGTACGGCGTCAGGGAGGGTAGAGGGGCGACCGAATACGTACCGGCCTTTCCTTTGCCCTTTCCCTTGCCCTTGACGCTGGGCTTGTTGGTCTTCGCGGGGGTCTTCTTCCCCGTCGACGAGCTCTTGCCCGACGACGTCGACGGCGAAGTCTTTTTCTTGCCATCGACCTGCGATTTCCGGGCCGTCTTGCCGCCCTTGACTGAGAGCTGCAAGTGCGCGTGTTAGTGCGCGGTGTTCAGAAGGGATAAGCTTAGAGCGTACCTTCTGGACCTGGGCCTGGAGCGGCTTGACACGCCCCGCGACAGCTTTGTCGACGAGGCTTTGAATGGACGGACCGGGTGCGGTCGCGTCCTTCATCTCGATGTCGGCCGACTTCTCGGACTTCTGCTTCTTCTCGAACTTAGCTTGCATCGCGTAATCGCGCAGCTCAACGATGGAGATGCAGCGAAGCGCGATGGGCCAGAGGTCCTCGAGAAGGTGGTGGTACTCTACCACCACGGCGGGGTTGAGAACCCACCTTCCGAGCTGAATGCCATCGGCGTCTTTGGGGATGTATAGGCTGAACGAATGGACCCCTCAGGGTTAGACTGGTGCCAGACTTTGGAATTTGGTGCAGATATTGTCATTTGAGTGCATATTCTGGTGCATAATACATCATAGAGTATAAGCGCATTTAAGCGAAAGTCTAACTCTGCTAATCACACCAGTAGCGGCCACTTCGGTCTACGGGCGCTTATTCGGCGCCGGAGGCAACATATCACATATATCCACTATATTACACAATAAAAATGAGCGCTTACTATGCGCCAGAGACAGCGCGGTCTTTGCAGGATCGACATTGTACGGTCTCGGCGCAAGCAGCAGGAATGTGAATATCAATACTCAAGTGCTAGGTCTAAGCGCGTCCGTCAGAGACGTCGCCACCTCTGCCGCTGTTCTCGACGGGCCGGATCCCGGGCAGCCACGCACATGCAGTGCATCATGTGAACTCTATTCCTGTCGGGCCGGATCCCGGATGGCCGCATGCATGCATTACGGCGGACTTTTGCCGACATGCGAGTCTCCGCGGTTTATACGCTATCGCACCTGCCTTGCACCCTCATCTGTCTGATCGCTCACCAGCCTTGCCTCTCATACAATCTTCTACGTCTCCTCGACATTCTCCGCCTCTCCATGGTTATCGAGCTCAACATCTCGGAATGGGACGACCTACCGGACCTTGAGACCGTAAGCGGCTCAGATGACGAGTGGGAGATTGAAGGGGTACTCGGCGGTGGACGCACTGAGGTAAGCCCTGTCATCCGGGATGTAGCGTCTGCGACTGACGCACGTTAGGTGCAAGAGCGTAGTGCCGCTGAGACCGAGGCTGCAGGCACCCTTCGCCTGAATAGCGAATCGACCACCGCTGCGTCTTCTGCTGTCTTGGGCTACACACTCCTCCCCTCGACGCTTGGCTCGACTCTTCCCGACATCGACATCGACGCCAGAAACGGCCGCGTAAACCTGCGCCCATTGGACGGGCACACGATTCGCGCAGAACCCGCAGCACACGGGCCCTCAAGTGTCGCGACCGCAGGCCCCGTACTTGCGGACATGCAGCACGTCCCGCAGGTATCTGCTGAGGTTATAAAAGCCCTCTGCAGCGACTTCGCGAGTATCAGGCTCGAGACTCGCACACGCATCCGTGAGAACGGTCACGACGAGAACATGGGCGACGCGGATTGGAGTCCCCCCTTGATGCTGGATGGGTTCCAGGGTCACTACTCGGGTGAGTGCTTAACGCTCACGGAACAATGTTAAACGCTGAATTTACTACTGAGACAGATCGCTCGAAGAACAGCGCTGTCGATGACCTCGCAGAGGGGTAGGCAGACGAGCAGACACAGGGTGCTGCGTCTCCAAGCGCGATGTCTATCACAGACGGCGCACAGGTCAGTACGTCTGTACAGACCTCCGAACATTCTGGCACCTTCATGTACATATATTGGGTCGTGGATCGTTCTCTCGCCTTGTCTCTCGTTTACACACATTCTCGCGCATGTACTATAGCTACTGAATCGATCAACGACTGTACCACCGCGTAGTACTCCCTGACTATTCAGAGTGACTTCCTATCAGGCGGATGAGAAACGGCGCGGAGAGGGGCACAGCATGGCATCGGCATGACGAAGTTGATTGGTACGTACAATCTATCATTGACAGCTAAATACTGAATATTCAGCGCATAGGACATGTACGGTACCCGCAGCGCTGAGCGGGGTCTCCGACGTCGGTCGTGGGGGCGCGCGCTCTACGCAGTCACCTATGTGCGACGGCAGAGCGGTCTGGGACTTACTGGGCTTGCGAAGGCGAGGGGGCCCGATGAACATCCGTCGTGTACGTTCAGAGACGCGTGATGCGGTCGTGTGCAGCACCGGCATGAACACGGAGATACGCCCGCAGGCGGATCAGCGTAGACACTGTGAGTCTCGGACCGTCAGGGAATGTGCAGGGCACTGAAGAAGCCCTCCACCGGGGTGTCACAGGGCGGGCTTGAGGCGCAACAATAGATTGCGCGGTGGGCGAGATCAGGAAGCGAGGGCGTGTGGGTGGTAGGAGATGAATGAGATCGGTGCACGACATGCGCGGTAGGGCACGCCTTGCCTTGCCTCACTCTTTCGTGCGAGCAGTATTGGCCGCGGCGCGTGGGGACCCGGCGCGGAATGCGATCACGTGGCACGCGCGCACGTTCTAACATTGCCGCTCGGGGACCAATGCCCTCCTCCTGCCCCTTACGCTTCCCTCTGGCAGCGACGTCCGCCAGAGACAGCACCAGCTCTGGCGGCCCAATGGACATGGCTGCCAACCTCGCAAACTCGCGGACCGCGTCAAAGACGTCATCGCCTCTGTCGCGACGCTAACGCAAGGTACGTACATTGCCTCTCTGCCTTGCTTCAATCACCGACATGCTTCTAATTGTCGACGCCAGCCTGGATCCCGCATGCATGCGCATGTTGTGCCCTCGAGGCTGCGCAAAGATCTGTTTTACCCTCCGCTCCGGTGTGCGTACGTACCGATTGTCCCACACATCTTTTCCGTCTCCTGTGTCGCTCATATTCCTCTCACAGGCATTCAGTCCCGTGTAATCGACGACATACGCCAACTTGTCGGGAAACCGCACATCGCAATCGCGGCGGCCCGTCTTAGCCAGGTGGGTCCACGCTCTTATCGCATGCATCTCCTTTCGATACGCTGACTGTTCTGGCCTCGATACTCGATATAGCTTTGCCTTCCTCCCTCCGCTGTGTCGCCATTGTCTCCTGCCCCATACCCACTCCGGTTCCTCGACCGGCGCACGATGGCGCGGACGACACAGACAGCGCGGAAGTCCGCGAACCCAAAGGGCCCACCCAAGAAACCCCTTCCAGCTCCTCCCAAGAAGACAAGGGCCTCAACGTCGACGCTCGCAGCAGCCGCCCCGCCGCCCCCAGTCAAAACCGCGCCCCGATCGATTCCTTCCCACCGCTCGGCGCGAGTTGTCGCCGCTGAAGAAGCCGAAGTCGTGCAAGAGGGCGAGCAGCCCTATCTCGAGGAAGACGACGAGGTCGATGAGCTCGTGAGTGTTGAGGGCGATGGTGAGCAGCAGCAGGCTGCCGACGACGCGCAGGTGACGAGTGCATTTCGGTTGTCTACGGCTGTCTGCGGTGTACTAACTCTACTCCCGACCAGCTACAAGACGATGACGCCGTGTACGATGCCGCCCTCAACGATGATGCTGTATTCAACGTTGATGAGAACGGCAACCCTATGGAGGACGACGATGAGCTCATGGAGGACGACGACCAGCTCATGGAGGACGACGACCAGCTCATGGAGGACGACGACGCACCCATGGAGGACGACGACGCGCCCATGGACGACTACGACGAATCCACGGAGGACTTAGAGGGACAGCCACTCCAAGCGATCCACGGTGCGGCCGAATCCCCCAAACGTCATTCCTCAAGACCGAAACGGCAGCCCACCCCCACAACGTCCGAGGACGAGGCAGAGGGTGAACCGGAGGGTGAGGATACGCTTATGGTACGTCTCCTAGCTCGCTTCTCTCGTCGCATGCTCATGCTTTTCATCATGTAGGATGTCGAGATCAACGCAACAGAAGATGAGTACGGGGCTGCCCAGCTGGTGAGTGGCGTTTGTCTGTGCTATTTCTTTACGTAGAAGCTCACCAATCACGCGGCCGTGCATGTAGGCGGAAGCCATCGCCGGCATACTCAGGCCTGCGCCACAGCCTGAGGAAGGCGGGTTGCTCCCAGGCGGCGACAGACCAATGGAGCGCAGCCTGCGTGCGCTGTTCGACAACATCGGCGAGGGCACGGATGCATTCGGGGAGGACACCGCGGTTCTCGCAGCGACACTTCGTAACGGCCCACCGCGCATGCGAGCATCGAGCGCAAAGGGTAAAGGCAAAGGTAAGGACAAGGACAACGTTGAAGAGGTCTCGGTCTTCGATGAGGGACTGGACCACGCGGAGATCGTCGCTCGGCTACAGGTTATCGGAGTACCTGGGCGGGGTCTGGCCGCTGACGAGGAGACGAAGCGCCTGTACAAGGAGCGGCAGGCAGCACTCTTGGGCTATGGCATCGTCGACCTCTGCGACCCGGAGTTTCTGAGTTATGCCATCTGGGGCCAGTACAACAGCCGGACGACGAACCCGAACACAGTCCTCGCACTCGCGCAAGACTTCAAGACCGCCGGCAAGCGCCACTGGGAACATCCTCTCGAGGGCGCCCTAGACTCTTCGTGGGTCGACCGGAAGACTCTCACGAAGGACCTCTCGAGTCTGGACAAGATACCGTTCCTGAAGCTCAACTACAAGGCGATGGGTCAGCATGCCATGACGTTCTTTAGCGGCGCGCACCGCAAGGTCGCGTGCTGGGTCTGTTGCATGGCCGCCACAACGACGCTTGAGAGCATCGACACCGAGATCGAAGTTGGCATTGAGGAAGGAGTCACGGAGGACGACCCGAGCATGAAGACTCTTCGCACGATGCGCGACAATGTCGAGAAGGAGCTCGAATCCTCAGGCTGGTGGCTGGTGCGCGTGTCCAACCTCGGTAAGCTGCAGACTTGCGCTAGCGATTGTGTCCTTGCTAATATACGCAACATTTATTAGGTAAGGTCACGGAGAACCTCGCGCACAAGCTATCGGAGAACAACGAGCTGCAGGAGGAGAAGATGCGCGTTGAGGAACGCCTGTTCATATGGCTCCGCGACATCCGGCAGCGCGTTCAAGAATGGCGGCTGTCACACCCCGGGGAGGAGACGCCTTCCGTCGACAGCAATCAGTGGCGCGAGCTCTTTATCAACCCCGCAATCGCACACAACGAGAGGAAGGGGCAGTCCGCCGTGTGGATCCTGTCGTCGCCAGTTGCGTACGCGTTCCTGCAACGTATGTCGACGTACGACTACTTCCGCGCCGAAGGCACTATCAGCCACAACGAGCTCAAGGCGCGATTGATGCCGGCATCGAGGGCCAAAACGGAGATCCAGACGGTGGGATATGTGAGTGATTCAGCCTCCTGTCTCTTATCCACATCCTGACGTGCTTGCAGATGTGGCATGATATCGCGATCAGTGGCCTAAACCAGATGGACTTCATCGCGCGCACGACTGAGTTCGGGACGTGGCGCGATGACGGCGAGTGCGGGGAGATCTACAAGAGCTACTTCCAGCTCATCGAGGACGGCGCTGAAGCATCTTGGACGTCGGAGGACTGCGCCGAGATCAAGCACAAGTTCGAAGAGGCTGTTTCGCTTGCCGCGACGAAGGGGCGGCTCGTTGCACGCATGTGGCCGCGGGAGCTCCTCAACGCAATCGACAAGCTGTACGTCGAGCACGTCGCGCCAGTCATGGGACGTATGGGGACCTCACAGTGGGACGCCGCCATGCACGTCTACAACAAGGCTCTCGTAGTCACTTGCCAAGCGGTGTGGGGCCTTCCGGTCTTTGTGGAGGGCGACGCGCAATTGGCGCAGAGCAGCGCGTACGCCCTTGACAAGTTGTTAGTATGTCGCCGCCTGTGCAAGACCGGTGTGTACCTCAACGTACCGCTGCCCACTCGATCATTCCTCGATGAGTCATACAAGCGACTCGAGAATGTCGAGTACGCTATCCGATGGGTGAGTGCCATGGATATATGTGTGCTCTATGTCCGTCAGAGCTAGCCTCGTCTTTGGCGGACACGGTGGTAGGCGTGCGCAATCCGCCAGAGACGTGTCTGGCTCTGACGCTACGCATGTACCCTCTCAGGGTTCGTATGTCATGGAGTATGGATGTCGCTTGCTAACACTTGCGTCACATTGCAGATGACTCGCACGCTCGACCCTCGCGTGGATGCCGTTGCCCGTCAAGTTGGGCGCGGTTATATCGACTACAGCCACTACTTGCTATACCTCTTGCGTGACCCCGAACGGTTTCCCCATCGGCCAGGATTTGATATCGCGCTCCCTGTACGTTCCGTTCCGACTCATATTGTTGCTGGCCACTGACGTCAACATTATTATAGCTCTGGGGCTTCGTGCTCAAGAACTACGAGCTCCTCAAGGTTGTGGAAGACGTTGTGTGGCTCAACCTGGCTCGTGCGGACGACCTCTTCAGCTTCTCGCCAAACTCGTACCGCACCCTCGGCGAGAAACTCGCAAAGGAGGGCGCCGCGCACCCAATGCCCACCGAGTTCGCCACACTGTATCCCGGCGGCTGGAACAACAAGATCTCGCAGCTGCTTGCCTTGGGACGCAGCAAGATAGCAGAGGCCATCTCGAACAAGCCCCCTGCCGTCATAGCGTACATCTCAACATCTGAGTACCACGCACGTCTCGCGGGTGTTGCACCTCCGCCACCGCCCACTGTCAGAAAGCCGGATACCCACGAGGAGGTCAGGGTCAAGATAGGGTACGAGGAGTTTTCCCCTGCTCTGCTGAAGGAGACACCGCTCCTCGCTGCCCTGAGGTTTACGGACCCGCGGTGGTGTGCGGACGCGCAACAAGGATCAAACAAGCCGAAGTTAGGGTTAGGGTTAGGGTTAGGGTTAGGGTTAGGGTTAGGGTTAGGGTTAGGGTTAGGGTTAGGGTTAGGGTTAGGGTTAGGGTTAGGGTTAGGGTTAGGGTTAGGGTTAGGGTTA
>NW_007360346.1:7722-15714 GCF_000271585.1 Trametes versicolor FP-101664 SS1
GCTATCCGATGGGTGAGTGCCATGGATATATGTGTGCTCTATGTCCGTCAGAGCTAGCCTCGTCTTTGGCGGACACGGTGGTAGGCGTGCGCAATCCGCCAGAGACGTGTCTGGCTCTGACGCTACGCATGTACCCTCTCAGGGTTCGTATGTCATGGAGTATGGATGTCGCTTGCTAACACTTGCGTCACATTGCAGATGACTCGCACGCTCGACCCTCGCGTGGATGCCGTTGCCCGTCAAGTTGGGCGCGGTTATATCGACTACAGCCACTACTTGCTATACCTCTTGCGTGACCCCGAACGGTTTCCCCATCGGCCAGGATTTGATATCGCGCTCCCTGTACGTTCCGTTCCGACTCATATTGTTGCTGGCCACTGACGTCAACATTATTATAGCTCTGGGGCTTCGTGCTCAAGAACTACGAGCTCCTCAAGGTTGTGGAAGACGTTGTGTGGCTCAACCTGGCTCGTGCGGACGACCTCTTCAGCTTCTCGCCAAACTCGTACCGCACCCTCGGCGAGAAACTCGCAAAGGAGGGCGCCGCGCACCCAATGCCCACCGAGTTCGCCACACTGTATCCCGGCGGCTGGAACAACAAGATCTCGCAGCTGCTTGCCTTGGGACGCAGCAAGATAGCAGAGGCCATCTCGAACAAGCCCCCTGCCGTCATAGCGTACATCTCAACATCTGAGTACCACGCACGTCTCGCGGGTGTTGCACCTCCGCCACCGCCCACTGTCAGAAAGCCGGATACCCACGAGGAGGTCAGGGTCAAGATAGGGTACGAGGAGTTTTCCCCTGCTCTGCTGAAGGAGACACCGCTCCTCGCTGCCCTGAGGTTTACGGACCCGCGGTGGTGTGCGGACGCGCAACAAGGATCAAACAAGCCGAAGTGGCTTGGCGCAATCGTGCTTCACATCAACACGATCCTCGACATCATGCGCCGCTGGGCCGGTGACGTGTACTCTAACCCATGCGTTCAGCTTCTTCGCATCAAGCTGTTCCAGTTCCTCTCGCTTCACTCCGCGGCAAAAACCCCCTGGAAGAACTGGGACAGCGGCCTACTCGGCGAACTCTCAGGTATCGACAACCTCGACCCAGAAGACACTGACATGCTCGCTGCGGCGATCAAGGCGATCGATGCCGTACCGGACGTGCCTCTTCATGTCAATGCCCACGGACGTCGAGCCCGCGGAGCCCAGGGGATCGCTCGCACTGCCGCCGATGCGGAGGTGTCGCAGCCAGACGACGAGATCGTGTTTCTTCGGATGGAGGGAGCCGTCGATGTCGAGACCCGCCGCCTGAAGTACAAGACCGAAGCTAGTCGACTGGTCACCTCCATCCGGCGCATGACCTCAGCATCTGCAGGCCCTGCGCAGCCGAAAGCGATCGACGCGCGCGTCGTCAACGCCATGCAGGAGCTGCTCAATGTACGTCCACATCCGCGCTGCATGTCTGTGCACCACTACTGATCTGCGCACACCCTCGCAGGCGCTGTACTACAATGTCAATCGGATCGAGTACCGGTACTCTGTGGGGGACATTCAATCAGAACGGCCGTGGGTACTCCCGTCCGCCCCTTTCGCCCACACCCTCGACACCCCAGCGCTTCTCGGCGTCGTCGACAACAACGCGTTCCTCGACCTTGGTGACTTCAAGACACGGCTGCCCACCGCGTATACGCAGTACAGCGCTGCAGCGCAGGGGTCCCGGCGCAACAAAATCCCTCCGCCATCCATATCGCAGCTCAAGGACGGCGCACTCGTCCAGACCACCCGCGCTTGGCTGCCGCAAGATTTTTCCTGGGATCTGTCCCTCAAGGGGAGTCCCTCAATTTCCGTCAAGATGGAGGACATGGACGACGACGCCGTCATATTGGGTGTACCAGTACGCCCTGCCCTTCCATACCTTCTCCGCGACGCCTTTGCTCACCATTTTCTGTTGTTTCTGATTAGCGCGCGCAGAGCACGAACAGTGCACCGGACCTCATGGACGACACGGAGGATGGCGACCTCGACCTCATCAACAACGAGATGCAAGACGGTCAACCTGAACGCATCCCTGCCAGCGCGAAGGGCAAGGCCAGGGAGGTTCCCGCACCGCCCGTGAAATCGACGCCGGTTGCCCGACCGCGAGCAGCTGCGCCGAGGAAGCCCGCCAAAAATCCTCCGGCCGTCAATCCACCGCCGTCCACAAAGGCGCGCACGCCCAAAGCAGCGACCGCTCCCATCCAGAACCAGCCGCCACCGGCACTCGCGCGAGCCCGCAGCGCGAAGGCCGTCGTAACCGCTCCCGCACCCGAGCCGGTTCAGGCCGGCAACACCCTGCCAGTGCCCCCTCAGCGTGAACGGGTAACACGGTCGTCAACCACCTCTGCGAAGGGCAACACTGGCCCGCTGTCCGCTGCGCCAGCTCCGGTTGCGTCTTCTGCCAAGGCACGCTCCAGGACCGCAAAGCAGGCCACTAAGCCGTGGAGTACGTTTCTCCGTGGCACTTGCTGATGATGTACTCACTCTGGTTTATGTTCTCAGTGGACGAGGCTCTCAACATGGTCAACGCAGCGCAAAAGGCCGCTCCTCCACCCACGCAGACATTTGATGGTGTGGTGGTTCCGACCCTCTCGCAAGTGCACAACCAGTCCGGGAAGCGGCCGCGCGCGCCGACTGTGACGTCTCCCAGCCAGGCGCCTCGCGCAGCGAAGTTCCTCAAGCCTGCTATGCGGAGCGCCGTTCATTATGAGGATGAACATATCTTCGGCCCCGTGGCGACCACTTCAGCGGCGCCCAGCGGTGGCACACGGAAGAAGGCAGCGAGCGCAATCCCGAACGGCCCACCTCCCCGCGCTGGGACCAGCAAGAAGCCTCCCGCCGCCCCTATCCACCCCTCCGTCAAGAGCATCCCACCTGCGAAGGTCCACGGTGCGAGCACCTCGTCACAGCCAATGGCGTAGGCACGCACGCACGCACGCACGCTCGCTCGTCTCCAGCATCCAGTCGCCGTTCCGGCCGTCTCACAATGATGGATAAGTACTACGAGCCTATGAACGAGTCCGCACGTCCTTCTCGCACCCCTCATGTACAATGTACCATCGCGATTCTGTCACCTATATATTCGGTTACCTGGTCGTGAGCAGCGTATATACGTCTGTATATTGCTTGAGATAACAACGTTCAAAAACGCGCCAAAGCGTGCGCCGTGTCTGCCGCAAGAGGCAGCGCCAAAGCGGCCGACGTCTCTGCCGCATGTGGATATTAGCGCGGGCGGTAAGCCGCATGTGGTAAATTGTGCGTGAGAACCTTTGTGCTCGTGATTTGCCCTGACATGCATTCGCCTCCTGCCTCCTCTTCAGGCACCCCGGAGCACTGCGGGGGACGTCTCGCATTGAACTATGACATTGCGCGGCCGCTATGTCGACATCGGTAGGGTCTTTCGTCAGCTTGCAGACCGGCCAATCTAATTCGCAGCAGACCCCCCTCTGCCCTACTTCAGCCCATGTTCTGGTGCTCCTCTTGACATAAACATATACGCTGACTCCCCGCACGCGCTGTACACGCTGATCAGGTGCGTTGATATGCACTCCTTTGGTCCTCTGTTGCTTCGTTCATTTCTCCCTCTTCCCTCTCTCCACAACCAGCCATCATGCTCAGCGACGAAGAGGAATATGGCGGGCTCCCCGTGCCTCGGCCGCGTACGCACTGGACCGACATAACGCTACACACAGCCATTGACTGGTCACCTACCTCCCACGAGTGGGCCGCGTCGACCTCGCCCACGCCCTGCTCAGGCAGGTTGCATCCACGATTGCCTGTGCTCAACACGCCGCCTATGACGTCGGGCTGCTCTGAACGGCATGGGGAGGAGGGGTCTGTGGCCGGCCCGCCATCGCCTTCCGATGACAAGCTGGCAGCCATACCCATGGTTGTTGACGTTCCGGTGCGTTTGTCTCAGTTGTCCTACGCGCGGCGTTTTCCTGAAGTTTGACCTGCAGCCAGCCCAACCCTACAGCTCCGATCTGCGCACGTTGCTTACTCAGCTTGACGTGTATCGCACCGAATACGGCGACAGGGAAGAGGTCCACTATCGCGCACGGGCCGATGCATTTCTTGGGTGCGCTCTGGTTGACCTCAACGACGACGACTTCCTCGCCCACGCCGCGTGGGGCGTCTACGATGACCGCAAATACCCTCAGGATGTGGAGGTTTCCAGGCTCGCATTGCAATTTGCCGAAGTGGGCCGACAACACGCGTATTTCCCCCTCGATGCCGCGCTCGATCCGTCCTGGATCGAAAACGGTTCGATCTTGACACACATGAACGGTCTCGGGGGCTCAATCCCGCTTCTGCGTCTGCACTACGACGCGATGGGTATGCACAGAGTGCAGTTCTTCAACGGCAGTAACCGGCGCAAGGCTTGCCAAGTCTACGCGGCGTACTTTCGCGTTCGTCAGCGCAAAGTGACGGCCGCTTTGGAGACTTTGACGACTTCGGAACCACCAGATTCCGCCATTTTGCAGACACTCCAACGTCACCGAATCGCTCTGGATCGACGTGCGGCCAAATCGGGAATGTGGCTGACAAGATTGTACAACATATGTGCGTACCCTCGCCTCCGCCTGTGCATAGCTCCCTGCCTTAAGCTCCGCACATTACTTAAGGGCAGATTCCTTCGCCGGTGGCAACACACATCTGCAAGAACCACAACCGACGGTGGCATGAGAGGCCCCTTGAGGAGCGCCTCCTTCTCGTGCTCGCGGACGTCCAAGCGCGTCGGAGCGCGTGGATCGATCTCCATGTCGACCAATGTGTACCGGAGTTGGCGAGCCGTGTGTGGAAGGACGAATGCGTCCTTCCGGCCATTCCCCACGATGAACCGCAATCTCCCCTGATGCAGGCAATACTCACATCGTCGGTAGTGTTCCCCCTCCTCGACGCCTTCACACGATACTCGTACTTCCGCATCCCTGGAGACGGTGATGGACCATGGTGTTTCCTTCACAAAAGGCTCATGCACACTGCGCAGTCTGACAAGCAGACTATCGGATACGTACGTGCTCTCACCTCTCATTTGTGCCGCCCTGTTCATCTCAGATACCCGCTCTGTCGTAGATGTGGTCGCATTTGCTCATGTACGGCCTTGAGCTCCTCGACCTGTGCGCACGCACGACCCAGTTTGCAGCGTTCGACGACCCTGACGAGCGCGACCGCACCCTGATTCGATTTCTGAAGGTTGTGAAGGGCGCCAGCGCGGACGACGCGGAGCGCGCTCACCGCATCCGTCAGCAATACGACCTATACTGCTGGCATGCAATCACGGGGGGCACGCTCGCCGCTACTGTTTGGCCACCCTCTCTCCTGGACCGCGCAGATGACCTGTACAACATCTACTTCCTGCACAAAGCCACTGCCGAAGTCGGGACCGTCGGCTGGGATGACGCCATGAAAGCGTACAACGTTGCGCTGGAGAAAGAGTGCGCGCGCGAGTGGACGCTCCTGCAATACGCTGCACTGTCAGCAGACGAGTCAGAAGCGGCGGCCCACGCCTTGAAGAAGCTGCGGTGGATTCGCGGTATGGCCACCATTGGCGTTGGCATCAATGTACCGCTACCAACGAAGGCTTTCATCTCCGACTTATACAAGCAATTGAACGCAGTATCTGCCGCGGTCCGCTGGGTGAGTTTGATAGACAAGAACACCCGCAAGAGATCACGTCGTCTCTGGCGGACGGCCATGCGCCAGAGACGATGTCATCGCTGACGGCGGCCTATCCGTTGTATCTACGTGTCTGCTCAGTCCCTACCACCACTGACGTCAACTCCGTAGCTCACTAGACTCATTGATCCACGCGCGGATGCGGTCGTGCACGATACACGCCCGCAATATCTGGACTATACGCACTACCTGTTGTGCGTGTTGCGTCTCTCCGGTCGGTTCTCACATATCGGGTCGACCCTCTTTGCATCTCAGGTCAGCCCCTTGCCGGATTTCTGCCCGTAGCCACGACGATGGTTGTTGATGTCTTCGTAGCTTTACAACTTTATCTTCCTCAACATGGATCTCTTCCGCACGGTTGACCACATCCTGCGCTGCTCGGACCTCTCGCGCGCCGACGCACTGTTCACTCTTGGGTCGAAGGAGTGGTATCATATCGGAGTAGAAGCCATGCGCACGCATCGTCCCACGATGTATCCTCCGTTGGATATCCTTTATCCTGAAGGTTGCACTCCACACATGAAGGTCGAGGTGCAAGCTATCGCCGATGGCCTGCTCTCCTGCACTCCTCTACCCCCGGCCGCATCCACCCACTCTCCGGCCGCCGCCTGGGCATCTGCAGAGTCTCCGGTGTCTTTTGACATGCTCTCTGCGGACGTGTTAGCAGCGCATCCCTGTCTTTTCGCCCTGCGTCTAACCGATCACGATTGGTACGACCTGGTGGATTGCTCGATCCCGGTGGCCACGCGTAGCCTCGCTTTTCACCTACACTCTGTCTTCACCATCGCCAGAACGTGGGGTCGCGATGTATGGCGCCAGGATGCGGTGCGCTTCCTTCGTACAAGCTTCTTGGAGTTCTTGTCGCGTCGCGCGCATCCCGAGGGTGATCGTTGGGTCAACTGGGATGACACCATTCTTCACCTTCTAGCGGACGTCGACATCAATAATGCTGCGCTCGCGCCACCTGCTGATCCACCGCCCGCTTCTCTGGCTACAACATCGGCACCACTCGTCTTTGCCCCCGAGTCAGACAGCATCTACAAACACGATGCAGAAAGCCTGATCTCCCTAGTGCGGAGCCTGCCCTCCGCGATGGCTGCCCCCAAAGCATCTGAAGCGATGGACAGCCGTGTTGCTGATGCGCTGAAAAGCTTGCTCAAAGTAAGTGTGGTCCGTTCGCTGCGCGCTCCTCGCTAACATACAGTCATGGAACCCCAGGCGCTACACTTCAACGCCAACCGCATCGTCTATCGCACGCTCCGGGACCCGGAGGGCAGCCATCCGTGGGTCCTTCCCGAAGCCGCGAACCCGCCGGCGCTCGAATCTGTTCCAGAGTGTGACGATGCTAGAGCGTATCGTACGATCGACGAATATAGAACACGCGACCAGGCATCGTACGAGCTATTTCACACCTCCATCATCCAGCGTGCGGCTCGCAATATTGGCCCTCCGCCGCGGACCGTTCTCGTAAACGGCCAAGCCGTCGCAGCGACCGACAATTGGCTACCACAAGACCTGCCGTTTACTATACTTAGCTCAGCCGACTCCATTTCCAATCCACTCGCTACGCGTCCCTCTGGTGTCGGTGTGTTATGCAGCATTCGCACACCGCCTCCGTCCGTTCAAGCTGGCTCACTTGCTGCAGGTCGTCCAACAATACCCGCACGTAATGACGTGGATGCGCACATCGCGCCAACGTCCTGTTCGAGGGTGACGAAGGAAAGGGCAGGATGAACTCATGTACCACCCCAATATGACCTCCCGGTGAGCATGGCGACCCATTCTACCCGTCTGTCGCGACCCTGACTCGGCTGCGAGAGTGCACCCGCCATCACGCTGTGTGCCGCGTTTGTAGTGCGCTCGTCAAGTTCTGCCCGCCAGTGTGCGCCTCACAGTGTATGTATTCCCTTGTCCGATTTGTATTCACGTTAGCTCTCTACGTTAGAACAATCAACTTCGTTCACAAAGTGGGCCTTGGGCCCACCCTCCGCATCTCCGTTCTGAGATCAGCATCACCTAGGAAGATGTGCGATCTCCGAGACGATCGACGCTAACGCTAAGTGTTGCTGAGACACAGCCACCATCTTAAACCTTTGCCGTTTTAGCTTTCAGCCGCGAAGCCATTACCGGTGTGTGCGGCGGGGACGATCTTAGGGTTAGGGTTAGGGTTAGGGTTAGGGTTAGGGTTAGGGTTAGGGTTAGGGTTAGGGTTAGGGTTAGGGTTAGGGTTAGGGTTAGGGTTAGGGTTAGGGTTAGGGTTAGGGTTAGGGTTAGGGTTAGG
>NW_007360347.1:0-3696 GCF_000271585.1 Trametes versicolor FP-101664 SS1
TCTGAGCCTGAGTGACTTTTGGTACACTCATCGGTGGGGAACAGGGAGCTACAAATGGTTTGATTAGTAAAGGAGGGCATATGAGGTGTTATCCACGGCTCACCGTGAGAGCGTTAGTTGGCCCATAGATGAGCATCACAACGAACGGAATAGGTTCCGAGTTGTCGTGCTTGTCGGGCATCGTGCTGGCCGATGTAGAGTCGATGCGCAGATAGATGTCAGCACCATCGCCCTCCGCGTCGTACATGGGTGGGGGTGCGGTGGTGTGAGTGGACATGCGTGGCGGCCGGTTGCGCAACGTCTGAGAGGACGAGTTTGACACAAAGTCGACGACTCCGCTGCACCAGCTTATGTAGTTTTTTGCGTTAAGGCGGATCCCCGCTGAGGCCCGCTCTGAGTAGGATGTCGTGCACCGTGCGCGGCGCTGCCAGCCATTATTGGCTGTCCGACATTCGGACTGTCATGCCTTGAGGGCGGCGTTGCATGTGATTCAAAATCAAGACATACCCCGTTTTTATGTTGTGCCGTGTTGTACCTTGACTCGTGGATTGTCGTTTTGTACCACGGGAGGCACTTGGAGCTCACGAGGGAAGGAGTGTGTGATCCACGCGGTTAGGGCGCTTAGACAGTGAGATTACAATCTGATGAGGAGCTGCGAGGGAGTAGTAGTGTCGGCGGCGAAAACAGAGAGTGAAGAGCTATCAAATGAGCTCGGTGGTCAAGAGAGTCATGGAGGTGTTGAGCGGACGCGCATGCGCTGGTCTGTGCGTTATGCGCGCTCCATATGGTTGCTTCTGCGTGGGGACAACTGCCAACCTAGGCGCTGTGGGTGCCCTGCTTGATGTGTGTCTTCTCAGGCTCACTCTTCCTCTTTCCATGTCGCTCTCCTGCCCCTGAACCCCTCCTGGATATCATCCTCCATGCGACACATTCCTTGGCCTTGTTCTGCCATATTTCAACTGGTACGTGCTGTATAGTATCCCAAGTTTCTTGGCGCTGACTGTCTGCGCCCAGGTACACCTACCTCGCTCTGCAGCTGACCGGCACGACGCAAATGTGACCAGCATGATAAGGGAACATGTGGGAGGGTAAGACATCAACATCATATTTTCCGAAGTTGCGCAACCACTGACCGGCCTTCCATGAGCATGCGCCATTCACTGCAGTGACCTGCGACTCTGATGTGCACCCGCCATGCCTGTACCGCGTGTAGGCAGTCGGTCGGCTATCGGTTCATTGAGTCTTGGTGACCGATGGTAACTCTACGGTGAGACCTACGGGAGGATATAAGCTGGTGCTCATCCTGGGTAACTCCCCAGAGTGTCACTGCTCGTACCCTCTCCCGTTTTGCTCAACACTGCATCCCCCCTGCAGTCTCATGTCTTTTGAAGCTGGCAACAAACGCCGTCGCGACACCGCGTCCTCTGAGGCCACCCGCGTTGTTCTTAGCGGGTCGGCTGGCGAGGGTGGATTGGACGCAACTCCGCTGCAACCGGCCAAGGCTCGCGGACGACCCTCCGACGTTGCGAGCCTGCCCAAGAAGAAACTCAAGGACAACGGCTCCAACAACGACTCGCAAGCTGGCGACATGTCCTCTCCCAAGGGTGATCCTTCCGACGATGGCAAGAACGGTGCGGCGGACAGCTCTGCTGATGAGAGCGGAGCTGAGGCTGCCACCGATGGCGGCATCGAGGCCTTGGCCACCGTCACCCGTAATGCGAGCCGCTGTCTTCGTCTTCTCACTGCGGACGAGAAGCGCGTGCGCTTCCAGGAGAAGTATTGTGGCCAGACACCTGAGGAGATACTCCGCAAGTGGTTTGATATCTTGTGCACATTTCAAGCGGCTGATCAGTGTCGTTTGTTGCAGAAATCATCTCCAAGGGCTGGAGATCAAAGGTCTACGGACACTTCAAGGTTCCGGAGCTCATTGCGGGACCCAAGGGGTCCTATATCTACCGATTTGTTTGCAAGAGGTAAGTCCCGCGCAATCCTACACTTACAATAGTCCCCTGGTACTTATCACTTCATCAGGTGCCCATCCAAGCATTAGGTGCCCATCCAAGCATGTCGATCGTGTCAATTACGAGTACTCGACTGCTAACCTCAAGCACCATGTCGACTCCTGCGAGCCCGACGACACTCCCAAAGGCGAGAAGATCTCGGCATTCGCTCACGGCGTCACCTACACCCCTCCACGTATGCGCCTCTTTCTTGCACTGTGGTGTGCTCGCCGTCACCGTCCCTATGCAATCGTCGAGGATCTGGAGTTGCAGAGCATCTTCCGCATGCTCTATGCCAAGGTCAAGATCCCCTCCCGATCTACGGTGTCTCGGGACATCCAGCTCCTTCATCAGGAGATGAAGTCAGCGCTTGTTGCGCTCCTGCTGGTGAGTGAATGCCATGTGAATTGCGCTTTCCAACCACTGCTAATGCTTATATTTACGATGTTGCAGGGCCTTCCGTCGCGCATTTATGTGTGTGTCAATGGCTGGACCTCCCCAAACGTGCTCGCATTCCTCGGGATCATGGTCCATTGGCACTGGGAAGGGAAAATACACCAGGAACACAGTGACGGAAGTCTTGGCCTGCACGTTGGAAATGTGCGACATTCTCACTGAGCTCTGTGACAAGACACAGTTCAACCGTCGCGACGGCGTCCGCCTCCGTCGATTCATGCTCAACGACGAGGAGTGGGAGCTGCTCTACGAGCTTCACAGGCTCCTCGGTGTGAGTACTCGCGCCGACTGCTTCTACTGAGGATTCATAACTGATCTGCTGCACTGCTCGCAGCCGTTCCTGTTCGCAACAAAGCAGATCTCAACCAGCAGCCACGCGCTGGTACACGAGGTCATCCCATATATTGATATCCTTACCGAGCACCTCAACGACTTCGCGGATGATGACACACTTGTGGCGACCGTTCGCGCAGCTGTGGAGTGCGGGCACGTCGTCCTCAATAAGTACTACGAGAAGACGGACGAGTCAATTGTCTATTGCATCGCGATGAGTAAGCATTGTCCCTATAGTATATACTGGTACTTTGCTAACATCTTCGCAGTCCTGCATCCCGCTTACAAGACTCAGTACTTCCACTTGCACAAGTGGATTGAAGAGTGTATCGACGAAGCCAAGGACATCATCAAGGAGGAGTGGGAGACATACTACAAGCCAGCCAACATTCCCGTTGTCCCCACATTTGTCTCTGCGTGCTCCAGCTCCGGAGTGTTCTCGACAAAGGCCAAGAACACCGCAAAGACTCCCGTAGGTGCTGCAAGTGGCAAGCAGAAAGGCAAGGTAGTCGCAAACTCTGCACGGCGCAGTGCGCAGGCCTCGGTGAATGCGGTATGTTTATCATGTACTCTTGGACAGGCACATTCCTCATTCCTTTCAGGCGTCCAAGGCCATGTTTGTGTCGATCTCTGCAAACGCCAACAAGAACAAGGACACCCTCACTGCCTACCTCGAGGCGCCACCCTTGTCAACCGTCTCTGATCCCTTGATCTACTGGGATCTGGTCTTGAAGAGTGCGGAAGACCCCAAGTCGGCCGACTGTGCGCTGGCCAGGATGGCCCTGGACTTCTTGTCCATCCCAGGTATGCCGCGGCCGTGCAACTCTACGCTCGCAAGCCACAGCTGATGCTAATAACCCCTTCCATAGCTACTTCCACTGACACTGAGCGCACATTCTCGCATGGG
>NW_007360347.1:8308-12920 GCF_000271585.1 Trametes versicolor FP-101664 SS1
AGTTGCGCCCGGACCGCAAGGGTCAAAGCATACATCAAGACTCTCTCGTCCGCAGAGCTGGTGTACTCGGACCACTTCACCATCAATTTGGTGGAATGCATTTTTGGGAAGAGCCCTATGGTAGAATTCACCTTGGGTGCAGCAGACTTGCGGACCTTGGGGCGTAACGACACCTTCACGCGGGGTGATAAGCTCATGATAGAGGATGATGGCCATGTGCGGCTAGAGGTGAGTGCTGTCAGGCTGTTATAGAATATTATTCTGATGCACAAGACAGCCACCACAACAGATCTGCTGGGATGACGGTTGCAAGCTTGGGCGGACATACACCCCAGGAGAAGATAGCATCCGCTTCTGCGACAATCCTCATTGTCAGCGGTGGTTCCATGTGGTGTGCGTCGAGCCATTTCTACCCACCCCTGGTGCTCCCATCTGGCCTGCTGTCATCTCAGAAGGAATCGCCATGTCCAAGCGTGCAGAGGAACTCGAGCATCCCCTGCTGGCAAAGCTCCTTTGTTCACCCATCCAGCGGGCACCCCTCGCGTTTTGGATGGGCCAGAGGAATGGACACTCCGATCATCCATTCTCATTCGAGAGGGCAATCAAGGCTGCTCGTGATGGATGGGCTCAGGGAAAGGCAGGCATGGGTAGCGAGGAGTGGATGAAAGGAGTCCTTTGGTATGCAGATGAGGAGGCTACTGAGGCTGAGCTAGAACGGCGTATACGGCAGTTTATTCAGCTAAGAATTCCTGCGTACTATGTTTGCCCGCGTTGCGAGTCGGTTTTGTAATGTGATGTATGGTGCTTTAGCAGCCAATGCTGCTCATGCTGTTTTGGGTGCCAGCAACTTCTTTGTTGATGAATAGTGCACATAAGGATCAACCAGGCCCAAGTTTTGCAAACTATGATGATGCACTCAAGCCTCCCGTAACGGCCGCTAGGATGTTGGGGTTGATGGGCCGAGAGGACGATACCCGAGAAGTGACTTGTATGAGCGGGGGTTTCCGAGTACAATCCCGAGTTCCCTACGGACACAGAGGGTGCGTGAGGGGGCCGAGCAAGCTTATCGCTTCTAGCCCACCCCCCGGACCTTGCACGCATGTTGCCAAAGAAGACCACAACCGGCCGCCGCATGAGCGGCCGCTGCGCGACCAGACAACCCTGCAGCAGACAGGCACAGTGTGGGTCGCCGAAGCCGACGAGCTGACACATGGTGCAGATGCCGACCGCACCCTCCTCACCGACGACGAGGCATGGTACCTTGACTCGGGTGCGACGATTCACATCTCGAAAAATTGACTCAATTTTATTGACTCCACAAGTGACCAATGTTGCACGTGCATCGAAGGCAAACAGCGTGTCGCCCCGTACCCGCAAAAGTCGCTCACCGCAGTCGCCAGAATCGGCAATCTGACCGTCTGGGACGTCTGTGGCCCCGCGCGCATCAGACACATTCACGGTGAATTCTCTTTCACACAATTCACGGACAAGAAGTCTCGCCACCGCATCCTCTACTTCGCCCCCGACAAGGGCCATCAACTCGAAAACATCAAGCCATATCGTGCATTTCTGAAAACACAGACCGGCAAGCTGAAGAAGACACTTTGCGTGGACAACGGGAAGGAGTATATCAATTGCGCCATAAAGCAGTATCTTTGATCTCACGGCATTTGCCTCGAACTAACCGCCCCCTATTCCCCTGCGCAGAACGGCAACGTGGAATGTGCAAATCTCACAATTGTCAATGCTGTGCACGCAATGCTGTTCGCGCATGACCTCCCCACCTTCCTCTGGCCCGAAGCTGTCCAGTACGCAAACTACCTCCGCAACTGCTCCCCAACGCGCGCACCCGCCGACAAGACTCCGTTTGAAGTCTTCTGGGGCCGCAAGCCACATGTTGGCTACCTCCGTGATTTCGGCGCTGACTGCTGGGTCTTGCAACATGACATGCAACTGCACAAGCTCGCACGCAAGTCTCGTGCATGCAAGTTTGTCGGATTTTCCAAAGAGTCCCTTGCGCACCGATACTACAACCCCACGATACGGCAAGTGCAGACTTCAAGAAATGTTATTTTGATAAGTCCACTGCCATTAAGGGGGAGTCCCTGGCTGTCCCTATGCCACTTGAGGGGGAGCGGAACACTCAAGATGTGCCACAAGCACCTTCGGGACCTCCCAACACCACCACCGCACCTCCCACAGCCCCAGCAAAGCCATTGCCTGCACAGATTCCCGTCCGCACCAGCACACACCAGCTCCCAAGTCTCGACTACCGCTGCCTCAACAACCCCACCATGCGCACTGCACCTGGATGGGAGCGCATGGTACCCGACCACTGCAGCTCACCGAGGATGAGGACGTCGACTACACATTTATTGTCAATGCTAATGACGATCCGCAGACGCCCGCCGAAGCTCAAGCTCGCCCCGGCTGGCCAGACTGGCACACTGCCGTGGACCGCAAAGTCGAGCAGCTCAAGCACCTCGGCACCTACGAGCTCGCGCAGTGCCCGCCTGACTGCAAGCCTATTGGCTGCAAATGGGTCTTCCGTCTCAAGCGCAATGCGACTGGTGCAATCGTCAAGTACAAGGCACAGCTAGTCGCACAAGGCTTCGCACAGAAGCCGGCGTCAATTATGTCAAAACATTCTTGCCCGTTGTACGGCTCGAGACACTGTGCACCCTCCTTGCCTCTCGACCTCAACATCCATGTCATTGATGTTGTCAGCGTGTACCTCAACGGGGAGCTGCAGGAAGAGATATACGTGCAGCAACCGCCCATGTGCGAAAATGAGCAGCCTGCCACCTGCCACCTGCACCGCACGCTCTATGGGCTCAAGCAGTCGGGAAGCGAGTGGAACCTCAAGCTCGACGCCGCATTTGTGGCCCTCGGCTTCACATGCCTCCTCTCGGACCAGTGCGTGTACTGCCACGCTACCACCGACCACCTCGCGCTTGTTGCTGTCCATGTGGACGACATGACAATGCTCACGTCCTCGCCTGCTGACTCCGACACTCTCACAGACAAACTCGAAGCTCATTTTGAGCTGTCCAAACTCGGCAACATCCACCAAGTCGTCGGACTCGAAGTTGACCGTGACCGCGCACATGGCACACTCATGCTGCGGCAAGCACAGTACATCGCACACGTTCTCGAGCACTTTGGCATGGCACTTGTGAACCCCATCAACATGCCGCTCGATGTGAACGTCCATCTCGTATGCCACGATGGACCCGAGGACCCCAGCGCACAATCACTGTACCAAGCATCGTGGGTTCGCTCATGTACGCCGCACTTAGCACGCGCCCGGACATCGTGCACGCTGTCCAGCAGCTCAGCCAGTATTCGAGAAACCCTGGCCCCGTGCACCTCACTGCCGCAAAGCATGTCCTGTGCTATCTCAAGGGCGCGCCCGGCTTCGGCCTCACGTACCGCCGCGCCGACACACTCGAGCCTTTCAGTTATTCCAACACCGACCAGGCCAACGGCCTCAACGACTGCAAATTGATCTTGGGCCAGGTCTTCCACTTCGCCGGCACACCGATCACCTGGGCCTCGCGCAAGCAGCACACCGTCACAAAGTCTAGCATGGAGGCCGCATACATGGCCGTGAGTGCCACTGCCTCCAAAATTGCGTGGCTCCGCACGCTCTTGAACCAAGCTTGGCATGGCGCCTCTTCATCGACAACCAGAGCGTGATTGTGTCCGCGAATGCGCAGACTTTGAATGCACGTACGAAACACATAGATATTCACTATCATTTCATACACGAGTGGATTGCCTCTAACAAGGTACAGGTCACCCACTGCCCGACCGAGGAAAACATCGCCGATGTCTTCATGAAGGCTCTCCCTCGTCCACGCTTCCAGACACTCGTTGCATGCATGGGCTTGCAACCTTGCGCCTAGGACTCTGAGTCGCGGGGGAGTGTTGCGCGGCCTAGCGGCATGGCCACAGGACGACTCCGAGTGTGCTTACATTACAACACGGCCATTCTTACTTAGCATTGACTATTTAGTTACATGTTTACTTGTTTACTCGTTCCGTATATCTTGGCATTGACTGACTACAACGCACTTATTAGCCCATTAGAAATTTTCTATTACTCTTTACTATAAGTACTAGTTGCCTGCAGCTTTGTAATATCATCGTTATTGCTCGTTCTTTTCTCGTCGACTTCTCGACAAACCACACTCTGTGAGCATAATCTTCCACTCTTCCTCTACCGTAGTGTCCATACTGTGTTTCTCTGCTATGTACTAGACCACCTGAAAAATTTGCAATGGTCTCCCAGTCGCAGTCATCCATCGCAATGAAAATGCACGATGAGCCACTGGTAGTCCAGCGCTACAAAAGTGCTACCTCATTGCAATGAACATCTGCATCTGGCATACCATAGCAACTCAGGAGATAAACGATGTCTACCACCTCTCGCCAGCCAAAGACCCACCCATTCTCGCTGGTCTGCGAGTATCCCAGTCATGGTATGCAACTGGGGGGCAAGGCCTAAGACGAGCGAGGAGCGAGGAAGAAAGTAGAATTAAAATACCTGCCCCTCATCGGCCAAAGACCCACCCATTCTCACAGTCATGGTATGCGACTGGGGGGCAAG
>NW_007360348.1:0-5911 GCF_000271585.1 Trametes versicolor FP-101664 SS1
ACTCGCAATGCGAATACGAATCGAACGGTAGTACTCACGCGTTGTGGCACAGCGGCGTTCTGGCGCTATGCCATTTTCTTTGTCGGCGCGGGCGGCTCAGGGTCTGCCAGTCGTGAACTTTCAACCTGCACCGGACGGTACGCATGGGGGTGCGTTAGACTCACAATGAGAATACGAATCGAACGGTGCTACTCACGCGTTGCGGCGTTCTGGCGCTATGCCATTTTCTTTGTCGGCGCGGGCAGCTCTGAGCCTGACTGAGATCGTAAGTCCTGTCACAAGCAATAAACGTTAGTTTTCATCCCATTCAAAGCTGTGACGTACATTTCTGTGTCATTCAACCTCCCCTATGCCCTTGAACATATCCCACACCCCTTCTACATGCCAGGGAGAGGTTGTTGTCATAAAAATATATATATGTTCTTATTGTAAACATGACCATGGTTGTTCAGAAGGCATTCTTTTGCTCAAGACTGCTAATACACATCATGTACATGATAACTGGATGCCAGGACAGGCGGCGGGCAGAGAGCACAGCGGGGAGAGAGGACGCGGGGAAAGAGGGAGGCGGCGGTGGTTGGGAGAGGCGGCGGGGAGTGGCGGGCGACGAGCCGAGCACGCGAACGTGCTCGACTCGTCGATGTTCGGCGCCGTAGAACGCGTTTGGCCGCGTTGGCGGGGGAGAGAGGGCCGGGCGCAGCCGCAGAGGTGGCGGCGCGGTGAGACGAGCGACGAGCCGAGCATGCTCGGATGCTCGGCTCGTCGCACTTGACGGGCGTGGGCAACAGCGGCGGCGGTGGGGCGTGCCAGAGATGTCGGACGCGGCGAGACGAGCACACTCGGGTGCTCATCTCGTCGCAGAGGGAGGGTGCGGAGAAGAGGCGGCGGCGGCGCTTGTGGGGCGTTCGCGAGGGGAATGGCGGCGGCGGTGGTTGTGGGTCGTGCGCGGCCGCATTGGCGGGCGGGAGAGTGGTCGAGCACGGCGAGATGAGCACACTCGGGTGCTCATCTCGTCGCAGGGGAAGGTGGGGAGGTGGCGGCGGCGGCGGCGGCGGGAGAGGCGGCGGGGAGAGGTGGGCGACGAGCCGAGCACGTTCGCGTGCTCGACTCGTCGCGGTTGCGGGTCGTGGGCGAGGGCGGGGCGGTCATGGGAGGCAGGCGGCGGCATGGCGTGCGAGGGAGAGGGAGAGGTCGGACGCGGCGAGACGAGCACGCACGGGTGCTCGTCTCGTCGCAGAGGGGGTGTGGGAGGTGTTGGTAGCGGAGAGAGGTGGGCGACGAGCCGAGCATGGCCGTGTGCTCGACTCGTCGCTGTTGGGCGTTTCGGCGGCGGCGTTGGCGGGCCGGAGACAAGCCGGGCGCGGCGAGACGAGCACACGGCCGTGCTCGTCCCGTCGCGGTTGCGGGTGGTGGTCGAGGGCGGCGGGCGAGGCAGAGAGTGGTGGGCGACGAGTCGAGCACGCTTGGGTGCTCGACTCGTCGCGGTTGCGGGTCGTGGGCGCAAGCGGCCGCGTTGGCGGGCAGGAGCGGGGTCGGGCGCGGCGAGACGAGCACGCACGGGTGCTCGTCTCGTCGCAGAGGGGGTATGGGGTGTAGCGGCGGCAGAGAGAGGCGGCGGAGAGAGGCGGGCGACGAGCCGAGCACGCTTGGGTGCTCGACTCGTGGTGGTTGGGGGTCGTGGGCGAGCGTGGCGGCGTTGGCGGACGAGAGAGGTCGGACGCGACGAGACGAGCACGCACGGGTGCTCGTCTCGTCGTAGGGGGTGGGTGGGGGGTGGGGGTGATGGAGGTGCAGAGAGAAAGGATGGACGGCTGTCTGGGCGGGCACACAGAGGTGCTCGCCCAGCGCTGGTCAGTATATGTAGTTTATAAAAGTAATAAACCACTTAATGCTGCTCAATTTTGTGACCACGAAACTGTCCTGCAAGCCTTCGAGTTTTCTCCTATTGATGGCAAAGCGAGAGCGGCGGGCGGTGGGCGTGTGGTACAAGGGTGAGTGGTGGAGGAGAAGGCAGGACGACACGGATTCTGCTAAGGCCGTTGGGCGCTAGTAGATTGCGCTGGGCCAGCGCGATCTACTAGCGCCCAACGGCCTTAGCTGAACGCGCGTCCGGTCGTCTCCTGGAATTCAACCACCACCATCTCTGGCAGTCCCGCCTTCCAGCTCCCACCCTTCCGGTCCGTCTTCTTCTGCTCATTCTCTCACGTTTATTCAAGGATTTCAGTAATTCCAGCTTTTATTTTTGGCATTCTATGGCCCAAAATCCTCCACCTCCGGTTTGCCCGGTCCCGGGTAAGCCTTCCTCTCGATGCTTCGGCGCCTCTCCTTACTTTTACACCCCTGTAGGCGGTGTTCCGGTCTCGCTACCCAGCGGGCGCTCAAAGCATTGGCCCGACCTCTGGACCATTCCTGACCACCCGCTGGCTCCAAACTTCGGCATGTATCAAGGGAAAATCTACTTCGGTCTTGTCTACTCAGCACCGGAGACTCGTAAGGCTCTGAAGAATTTCCTTGATGTTGCCCCAATCCCGGAAGGTACACCAGACGGGATTGAGAAAGCAGGTGAGTGTTCCTATGCCTTGTATATGACATCATTATCTGAATGGTATACAGGGCTTCTGGTCATGGCTCCCGGTGACTGTCTCATCGTTCGAGACATTCAGGGCAGCGGCATGGAAGAGGATGATCATGTTCATGCGGTTCTCACCCCTCCGTGAGTGAATTTGCTGCGCTTATGTCTGTCTTGACTAAACTCCAGCAGGGAGCTCTTCTCACAAGAGCTTCGTGATGACATCCGCTCTGTCCGTGATGACATCCTTGGCCCTGTCGAGGAGCGCACCGCTGTGAAGGGTGGTGTAGCCTGGGAGCGGAGCCCTGAGGCCAAGTCTCTGAGGAACGCTGACCGCTGCTCCTCCCTCACCACTTCCCATCAGGCTCCGAAGCAGCAGACTGCCCCCATGGCGTCCACTCGGATGCCGCTTGGAGTGCTTAGTGAGCATCAGACTGTGCGAAAGCATGCCATACAGGTAATGTCTTCTATACCCAAGCTGTATACTCCCTTTGCTGACACCTTTATAGGCCAACGCTGCCATCGCTGTGGAAGCTATGGAGCTCTCTCTTCCACATGAAGCCAAGCTTCTGCGTCAGCGTGCGGAGGCATGCAATGTGCCCCGTGTGGGCCATGCAAACAACTACTTCTTCCCTGCCATGCAGCTCAACCTGTCACCTGCCGCAGAGGCTGACACTGCAGGTGAGTGGTAGTCTGTGCGCATATTCACCAATCTGACATGCTCTGCAGTGCAAACCTTTACCCAGAATATGGGTGCCTTTGCTGGCAAACACATCGATTACCACGATGCATTGAACGGGTGGACGCACCTCCTATGCCACAGTGACCTTCATGGTGATGAAGACCCTGGGGTCCTTATCATCATGACGTTCGGAGTGTGTGTTCGCTTGGGCGGGCTAGCATCTCTTCTGTTCTCTGGACGGCATGTGCATGGAGGTTTCCCACCCACCGCTAAGGAGGGAGAGAAGCCGCACCCCCATTCTTACCGGATGGTGATCGTCTCTTACCCTCCTAGCTCCCTGTTCGATGTAACTGGTAAGGTGACCCTGGGGTATACACCTGAGGGTCCCTTGAACATCTGTAAGGAGTTCATTGATCCAAAGTGAGTGTTATTCTGTCTCTGTCCTGATCATTCTGACCACTTTGCAGGTACGACGAGTTGGTCATCAAGGGCACTCCTACATCCATGACTGCTGATGCCTTGGCTATCATGGATGAGGAGGCGGTCATGGACTACCATGGGCGTAGCTTGGCTAACCTTGCTGCTGGCCTGACTCGTCAGCTTCCACCTTCACTTGGTGCTCGCTTTGATGTTAACCAGTTCCTTCGTGCATTCACGTACAAGGATCCAGTTACCAGAGAGGAGCGCCACTTGAACCCGTGGGAGCTGGGCCCGGGGTCGACAGAGATGTCCAGCCTTGGGTGCACCCGTGCCGGGGTCACTGCTGCATGGGCAGATGCGCAGGCTCGCCTCAAACCTTTCTTCCCTGAGCTCGAGTCCACTAAGGGCTTGATCATGGCGGAGGAGGAGGGCGATGAGTCAGTCCCTGCTACCACTGGGGATAAACCAGGTGAGTTGCGCATATTTGATGAATATGTGCCCATTGCTAACTTGGAATCAGGTGGGAAGCATCCTCGTGAAGAGGAGTGGGTTATGCGTCCAATGACGCGTGCTGCAAAGAAGGCCAAACTCCGTAAGCATGATGTTCATCTACCTTGGGCGCATTTTTTGACCCCTTCCTGCAGAGTCCAAGTCTTATGCAGGTAAATGGACTGTCCTATGCGCATCATTGCTTGCTGACTTGTGCTGCCTTAGACTTGCAGGCTGCTGGTCAGAAGGGCCATATCCAGTCTGTCCGCAGACTTCATCTTGGTGCTACAGGCATCAGGGTCTCTTCTCGCAAGAAGGGGAACGGGAAGCAGCGTACAGGCAAGGAGCCTGAGCAGGGAGGGGAGGCGTCTACTTCCCAGATGGTTTTGCGACCCCGTGCTGGAAAGGGCTCTGGTACGAAGGCATAGTTTTGGTCTTGTATCTGTTCTGGTGTCAATGACATGCTCTTAGATGGTGAGAACCTTGGTTCTGAAGATGAAGACACCTCAGATGGAGACTTCCGTCCTCCTTCTGAGCGTGTCCCTGCAGTGAAGCGTGCTGTCATCCAGATTTCTGAGGACGCACTCCCTGAGATCTGGAAGGACAGTGCTGCTTATGCTAGGGGTGACCATCCAGGTATGTTCATACACTTTTAGGTCTGACACGTGCCTAATACAAGTATGCAGGGCCTCATGGCATATCTCCCTCGGAGGATGGGCATGCAGTAAATGCTGAGCCTTCAGCCAAGCGTGAGTGGATTTTATACTATGCTGGTTACTGCACATTCTGACACTTGCCCAGCCTATGAGAAGGTGCTTGCAACCTTCTCACAGCCGCATCTTCAGAAGCTGCTCTCTAAGCTCCAAGTTGAGGTCAAGAAGCTTGAGGCTGATCGCGCGCTTATCCAGCGCTACTCGGGCACACCGCACAAGCAGATCTATATGATCTTGGAGGGCCTGGATAAGTCCTCAATATTCTCCCCTGCCTTTGTCTCTGCCTTCCCTAGTTTCTGGGATGCGATCACTGTGCAGGAGCACAAGTCCAACAACCATCAACTCAACCTCCTCCTTATGCGCTCTCAGATCATGGCCGCTGTTGGATCTGCCTGGACTTGGCTGGATGTGCAGTTCCCTGCTATGTGCATGGCCATTCTCCGTGATGAAGGTGAGTGTGTTTGCGCTACCTCAGCAGGCATCATTCTGACTATATATTCAGTGGATAAACAGAGCGCACCCTGGCTTTACCGCCTTGTGCAGGATGTTAAGAAGGCACACTGCCATTGTGGTGTGGTGCAGCTGGACCCCTTGTCCTATGACCTCCGTGTTCCCTCCACTGCTGCTCGTACCTTCAACTTCTCAGATGATGACCTGGAGCCTTCCTCTGAGGTTTTGGAGACCTGCGTTATGGCTGTCCTTCACTCCACCATCCGTTCCTGGCTTGCGTTTCCTGGCCCTCAGAGCATCAGCCGCATCCAGGGGACTTTTGTCCGTCACCTCACCAGTGTCTTTGGCTCAGGCCAGGTCCTGCTTCTAGACAAGGTCTGGAACTTCTACCGCCTTGCGCGCACTGCTTTGCTTGGTGACCGCCTCCCACCTCGCCATGCCTTTCAGCCAGACATGCTTTCCGAGTTCCTTCAGGATCTGTCAGCACTCCCGCTGGCTGATTCTGACTCGGAGGAGCGTCGCATTCTATCCCAGATTGAGGATGCCGTCACTGCCCACCGCGCTCTCCTCAGTGGTGCTGCTGTCCCA
>NW_007360348.1:6075-11917 GCF_000271585.1 Trametes versicolor FP-101664 SS1
CTGCTCGTACCTTCAACTTCTCAGATGACGACCTGGAGCCTTCCTCTGAGGTTTTGGAGACCTGCGTTATGGCTGTCCTTCACTCCACCATCCGTTCCTGGCTTGCGTTTCCTGGCCCTCAGAGCATCAGCCGCATCCAGGGGACTTTTGTCCGTCACCTCACCAGTGTCTTTGGCTCAGGCCAGGTCCTGCTTCTGGACAAGGTCTGGAACTTCTACCGCCTTGCGCGCACTGCTTTGCTTGGTGACCACCTCCCACCTCGCCATGCCTTTCAGCCAGACATGCTTTCCGAGTTCCTTCAGGATCTGTCAGCACTCCCGCTGGCTGATTCTGACTCGGAGGAGCGTCGCTCATCATTCCCTCGGTGCCTGATGCTGTCATCAAGGCTGCCGCTGGCAAGCTGACCGCCTTTATGCTTGAGCTGCTGCCCCTCCTCGACGCTGCTGGTCCACCTGCCTCTCCCACTGCAGTGCAGCAATGGGCCTTGGACGATCTGGACTACCATCTTCCATTTCGCCAACATGCTCCAGAGACCATCAGCGCGCGCGCTCCAGGCTCCTTTGCCCACCCCGCCATCATCCACTCCCCAGGTGCGCTTGCCAGCCTCTGGTTTGCGCGTGGTGTCACCTACCGTGCTCCCTTCTCCCGGGACTATCGTGCTGGGAGACTCTTTCCTGACTTTGCTGCCTGGGAGGCAAAGCGTGCAGCTGTGGTCGCAGAGAAGGGCCTGGCGGATGGCGAGGACGGCAAGTACTTCTGCGACATCACTGCCTATGGTGCTCCCTCCCATGGCCGGAAGGAGGAGAACTTCAAGGTGTATTTTGAGAAGGAGGCAGAGTGGAGGGCGCACTTCCCTAAAGGTCAGCCTGTTCCCTATGTGACTGCGCAAGCCTGGATGTGTAAACACCTCCCTGGAGTTGGCAAACTCACCTCAGCGCTGTGCGCATCTGACTTGGTCTACTCAGGCCTTGTTGAGATGCCGGGTGTTGAGGAAATGGGGAACATGGTGTGCAGCATTGGGGCTGGAGCGGTCAAGGGTCTGGTGGCCCTTGGACTGGTGCAGGGTAAGGGGCCTTCTTCAAAGGTTTTCCCTATTTTCTGCCGCCTTTATCGTGCACTTGATTCTTCTTTGGATGCTGAGCAGAAGGCCAAGATGGACTTTGACGTCATTATGTTTGAGCACCTTCTGTGCAAGTACCATCGTGTTCAGAAACTTTAGATTTTACCTTTACTACTTTATGCTGCTTAGAAATATCGTACATTGTTTCTGCCTTACACTCCTGGCTCGCTCATTATGCACTGTAATATGTCGCTCTTGCTTCAGTGATCACACCTGTACTTGCGCTGCTATCATTGGCTTGCTGGTACTCTCTCGTGCAGGCATGAATGGAAATACTGCTGCAGAAGAGTGACAATCTATTATCTTCAACGCAACCACACTTAAGTTGACATAGACTCCTCAATCCGAGTACTACCACCATCCTGCAAGGACATTCTCTTCAGCTGCCGACGTGACTCCTCCATCCCTATCTCTTCCTCCTCTTCATACCCCACCTTGCGCTTGACCTTCTTGAGCGGCGAGATAGCACGTAGACTCAGATCTTTCAAGGCCGATGAGTTATAGTCCTGCTTGTAATGAGCACAGCAAAGAGAATACAGAGAGGAAGTGATTACCGATTGCACTGCACGGCTAAGGACACAGATCGCCCGCAGTTTGGGCAGGAATATATATTCATGATGCCCAACCTTGACTGCCGCAAAGGCAATTTGGAGTTCAACCATGGTGCCGGGGAAGATTCCATCCGGCTTGATGCGGCGGAAGGAACTGATCGCTGTTAGAGACTTACACAATGGCAAACATCTAAAAACAACACACCTGCCCTGGTTCTCCGTCACCGTTTGCTCCCAGTACTCAACCACATTCTCTTGCAGATGGACCTGAGTGGTGAGACGGGGCTGCAGGATATAAAATGGGTCCACGACATCACTGAGATCACCCCGTGGTTTGCCTTCAGCAAACTTTGAAGCAGTGAGGTACCGATTCCCGAAGGCGAGTGTAAGGTAGTTCTCCAGACGTGATGTCCTCCAGGTGCGCAGATTGTGTCCAACAAGGTGTGCACAGAAATGCTGATGAATGGTCATGACCGCGCTGACTGCCTTGTCGAAGGGCTCTATACCCAGGCCGCTCACGGTGACAGTTTGCCTGAGATCGATAAGCCGGTTTGGGTTTGAGGGAAGTCTGACGAGACTGTTGATGCTTGGCTGACAAGAAGCGGATACAAGCACTCACTGGTTGCGCCTGATTGGAGGCAGAGTAGACTCAACAAGAAAACCCTGCACGCGCAACACGAGCTCCTCAGGAGGGGTAGAACGGGATGGTCGTTGTTGAATAAGGGTGAGCAATCTGCCATCCTGTTGCTCTAGTATCTCGACGTTGCTGATGAGGCGTGTAGGCTGTCAAACAGGTCAGACATGTTGAAAACAGGCCATAGTAGTACGCACATCCGACAGGCTTAAAAGCTGGGTAAACGGAGGAGCAGACTCTGCATTGCCACTCATGCAATCCAGGAGCAGGCCCTCTAGCAACTCCGGTGAGTATCCCGTTGACCTTGTTGACACACGCACTCACGGTACTTGGCAACATTTCCATAAAGGTGGGCGAGGAAGGACATAGTTGCAGGTGATGGTCAAGAAGGAAAGAAGCAGCAGTCAGTGCAAGTGATGGACGGCCGTGACATGCATGCAGCGTAAAGTTCTGTTCGGGCCTGTTCCGCCTTTGGGGAGAGCTTTCCAGCTTTCTCATCGTTCCACCACTCGCTGCACCAATTGTGAGCTGACAACAACTGCAGACCAGTCGGGACTTTGGGGAGACCCATCCTAGTTCCCGAAGCGCATCAGCGCAGCCATTTCAAATTCACGCCTACATATGCGAATTTCAAAAAAGCCTCCCCATGGGTCCTCCGCAAACAGGATACTCATGAAGGTGCACTCAGTTTGTCCAGAGATGCACTGTGTACTCTGATACATATGTCTGCATTTTAACTGGTACAAGGGGTACCAAGTCGGCACACAGGGTGTTTCTTTGCAGGCAGGGTTCATGGGAGGGCACTCATCACGGAACAGGGCGCATTGTCCCCAACACTGGTAAGCGAGCGTAGCGACATCCCAGAACTCTGGCGATATCTCCGAACCCCGGTCATGAGAAGCATAAAAGGGCCTGAGGGCAGCGGAACCAGGCAGAGTCCTCCCCGCCTCGAGTCCTCCCCATCACCTCGAGTCCTCCCCATCGCTTTTCTCAGCACCTTTTACCTGTCTCTCTCCACTTCTTCACTTCCACATCTATTCCCATGGCTGGACGTACTACCCGCACCCGTGTCGCTGCTAGCACCGGCGGAAAGGCGTGAGTGTCTTTTGTGCATACTATATTGCTACTGCATACTGATCCCTTCTACAGCCCCAAGGCTGTCACCAAGAAGGCGGCTGCTCCGACTCAGGCTAAAGGTGCCAAGGCTGCAGCAGTGCGCAAGACCACGGCTCCTTCCCGCAAGGCCCCAGCAGTATCTGCTGCTAAGTGAGTGTTGCTCTCTCCTCAACAGCACATTTTTCTCAACGACTGTAGAGGGAAGGCCATCCGTGGCAAGGCAGCACGGGCCATTGACAGTGATGCTGAGGAAGGCTCTGAGGAGTCCGATGTCCAGACTTGAGTCTGACATCAGCATGGAGGAGGCTGCTGCTGACAACACCTCGTACGTTGCTCTGCACAGTTCTTTGTTCAATGTGCTTCAGTTCTGAAGGGTGTTCTTACAGTGACAATGAAAGTGTCTCCGCTGATGTTATGATGATCAGGTAAGATATGCAACATCAGCCCAATGCAAATCTAATGCCACATGCAGCGATGACGAGGAGGACAGCCGCCAGGAGGTTGAGCTGACCCCAAAGATTGGGTATGTGTTCGTTCTCACTTTATGCAATGCTTGTCTAATATTGTATGTTGCAGACGCAGCCGTGCTGCCAACTCTAGCCCGCCGTCTACACCAAAGACTCCATCACCTGTGTGAGTGTTATTATTCCACTGTGTTGTTGCTATCTGTCATCTAATACCTTGCCATAGCAAGGCCGGTCGTGGCAGAGCTGCCAAGCCGAAGTCCACCCCTGCTAAGCGTGCCAAGCAGTAAGTGTACCGTGTTGTCATTATAGGTTACATCATTGGACTAATCATCCAATTAGGGTGGACTCTGAGGACTCCGAAGATGAAGGGTGCGCAAACATCAGTGTTGGTTACGCTGATACTAACACAACATTATCTAGAATCTCTCCTGCAAAGAAGGTCAAGACGGTGTACGTTTTCCTTTCACCTTCAATTTTAGCTTCCACTAACTGTGGCAATCCAGGCCGGCCCCAGTCAAGCAGAGTTTTGTCCCTCTCCCCCGCACACAGTAGGTCTCACTGGTGACTTATCTGCTGCCTACTAAATATTGGCTCAGGACCATCAAAGCGCAGATTGCTGCTGAAAGAGCTGCTGCTGAGAAGGCTAAGAAGATCATGGTCGACAAGGATGTTCAGACTGAGCTGAGCGGCACCGTGGACAGAAAGGTTCAGACCAAGCAGCGCAGCAGCGTCGAGGTGGTGATCCCCGTGCGTAAGACTCCCGGCAAGTCCAAGAACACGCCCGTCAAGGCCAGCAACACTAGCAAGGCTGCGAAGACCTCTAAGGCCCCGAAGTGAGTCTACCCATGTACATGCAATATTGAGCTTGCACTGATCTCTCTCCAGCTCTGACTCGTCGGTGTTCACTCGCGAGACTGACGACGAGGACAAGTACTAAGCTTTGCTTACAAGTACCGTACTAGTCCTTACAATGTGTTGTAGAGCGCGCCTTCAGCGTCGTCTGTTCACCGACCATCTTCCTGAGCCCCTGCGCACCATGTATGTCTTTGATCTGGTATATCTCAAATGCATCTCCGTTGAAGCCATCATCAGTCAGGATCACGGGAGCAGCAAGGACACCGCACACATGTACGTCATTTTCCTGGAACCTGAAATATTTGCAAGTTCTGACTGCATGGAGTAGGTCTTCTCTGGACAGTGGAGAAGAGGAGGATGATGCCGCCATGGAAGATCTTGCAGATGACGTCACCAACAAGCTCGTCCTCGATGTTGACAACCCTGATGTTGTGGATGAAGCGCTCAGGGACACGTACCAGGGCTTGCCAGTAGTGCGGTATGAAACACCATTATTCTTCATATGCAGGGCACAGCCTGACATACACCTAGATCTTGTGATGCACTCACCGCAGACGGTTCCCTCATCAGCACTGTGCCATACACGCAAGGCCTTGTCGACAAGCATGACGTGAACCCTAGGTCGGTGATATCTCTACTCCCATGATGTAAGCTAACCGCAAATCCTAGTGCCCTGAAGAGACTGGCCACCTTCAGCAATGATGGCGGCTACGTCATCAACCCTGCGCGCTTTGACCCAGCCAAGGTCACCTTGAGTACATTTGGCCAAAGTGCTAACAAGGTGCTCTCCTGGAAGCCGCAGTCGGGGCAGCATGCCCGGGCTATCTGCATGACCATGGGCTTCGTCTTCACCTGTAATGTCGTCTTCCCGACGTCGTTTGGAAAGCAGCAGTCACAGACTGTAAAGTCAGTCCTGTTTGGCCCTGTGCGGGCGGAGTGGGAGCGGACGATGGCTTTCTTTGGCACTGTGTTCAACCGCAGCGAGCTACCTATCAGCACCTTCACTGCATCGCAGCGCTACGTCGGTGTCAACATGCGCACCTTCCCTTCTGATCCCACCCCAGCGCGTGAGTCATTTGTACCTTTGACAAATTATTAG
>NW_007360349.1:0-3914 GCF_000271585.1 Trametes versicolor FP-101664 SS1
CGCCGCGCGTTTTCGCGTACGCACTCTCGTGCACGTCTCCGTATGGCCCCCGCACCGTTTGAGCGCGTATGGACGGCGTAGGAGCTGGGGATGGTGGGATAGGTCGCGGGGAAGCCTGTGCTGCATCTCCGGAGAGAGGTTGAGCTCGCGCGCCGACGACGTACCGTGCTGCTTCGAGAACGCGCGGACGCGATATATGCGCCATGGCGACTATGTACTGTGAGTTTCAGCCTTGTTCGAGCCGAAACGATGCTGATACGAAGTCCTCTCCAAAAGTCCCCTCTTACTCCCGCCGGACAAAGATCGCGCTCGTGCGTGGGCAGTACTTCAGGTCGCGCAGAAAACACGCGACGCAGCACTTGTACGCACCAAGGAGCGTGCCCACAGCGCGTTTCAGCGCCGTGCGCGCACTTCTCAATTGGCGACTTTCGCGCGATTTCATGGGCGGTAACTCCGCGGACACACAAATTCGCGCGTCCCGGCCCTCCACCACGTCCTACCGCCGCGCTGCTTCGCATGCGCACTCCTGGATAGGTCCACGCTCGTGTCCCACCGCGTCGCAGCGCGTCCTACCCGTTCTGGGAATATCGACCATGTCACCGGGAGAAGCTTGGCCTCCGTACCCCCGCGCCCCAAATGTCGAGCTCGGCCGCCACCGTCGCAACGTCCTGCTCCCATATTTGAACGGCGCACTCCCTGCACCCGCCCGCACGCCCCCTGCGAGTTTCAGCCTGATCTGCGCAAAACGACTCTGGGGCCCATGTTCGTGCAAGGCTAGGTGTTTGTGTCCCCGGAAACACAAAATCGCGCGTCGCGGCCCTCGTTCGCGTCGCACCGCGCTGCGTCTTTGCACACACACGCATGCATACGCCCGCGTCATACTCCAGCTATGCGCTAGGGCGCCCGCGTGCGCGAAGCCCGCGCATCGACGATCTTGCGGGGGATAGTCGACACCCCTCCTGCAGAAATGTCGCTCCCGCGCGCGGACGCGCCGTCGTGCTGCTCTAAGAATGGAAGCCCGCCATCTACGCGTCAGGCGCCTTATGTACGGTGAGTCTGGGCCCCGTCGGACGATATCGAGTTTTCATCACGTCCGTTCACAGGGGGGACCCTTACGAGCCTCGCGAAAACGACAGAACAGGTGTAGCACCTTGCTCGCTCGTCCTCCCGTCGCGCACTTTGGTATGTGGAGTCTTGCAAACTACTTGTATTGTGTCCTGGTGCTGAGACGCGTGTATATTGCTTGTACGCAGATAATTATGCCGGGACATTTTCGAGATACCACTTAAGTTGCAGAAATATCGACCTCGCCCGCCGACACCATAGTTTCCCGCCCTGATATCGCAACGCTGCACTCCCCGCACCGGAACGCACATGCATGGTGAGTTTCGGGCTTGTCGGAGCATAATAGTTTCTCACCCTGTATTATCGAAAGGGGGGACCCTTACGAAGCTCACGAAAGCGACAGATCGAGTGTAGCGTCTCGCTCACACGTCCTCCCGTCGCGCCTTTTGGTATGTAGAGTCTTACAAGAGATGTTCATCGTATCCTGATGCTTAGACATGTGTATATTGCCTGTACGCAGAGAATTGCGCGGGGACATTTTCGGTATCCCACCAAAGTTGCTGAAATATCGGTCCCGCCCGCTTAATCTGCTCTGTCCCGCTCTAGGAATGCAACGCGTGGCTACCCGCACTAGAACGTGCATGCATGGTGAGTTTCGGGTCCATCGGAGCAAAATAATTTTCTCACCTTGTATTTCGAAAGGGGGGACCCTTACGAGCCCCGCGGAAATGATAAATCAAACCTCCCGCCTTGTTCGCGCGTCCTCCCGCTGCGAATTCTGGTGTGTAGACTCTTAACGCCGACTTGCAGCTTATCCAGCTTCTTAGACGTACGTAGATAGCTTGCATGTAAAGTTATTCGCGGGAAAATGTTCGAGATACACCTTCAGCGACTGAAATATCGACCTCGCCCGCCCATGCCGCGATGTCTCGCCCTGAGATTGCAACGACGCACTTACCGCACCGGAACGTACACGCCTGGTGAGTTTCGGCCTCGTCGGAGCACAATATATTTTCGACGTGTACTTTCAAAGGGGGGAGTCTTACAAGCTCGACGAAAACAGGAAAATCGAGCAGTGCCCCGCCTTGCGTGCACGCCCTCTTGCCATGCACTTTGGTATGTAAGCCCTCCAAACCTATCTGTGTTGCTGTATGCCACAGAGATGCACGTAGAACCCTTGCATGTAAAGAAATCCGTGGGCAAATGTTCGAAAAGCCACTTCCGACTCGGAGGGTGGCAGACATATCGACCTCGCCCGCTGACACGACATTTTCCCACCCTGAGAACGCAACGCCGCACTCCCCATACCTGGACGTACATGCATGGCAAGTTTCAGCGTGAACGGGAACAAATATATACTCGCTTCCCCACACGTTCGAGGGCGGCTGGGCGGGAACCTCGAACCTGTGCGCCGCCATACGTGCCACCATACGTATCGTGCCCATGCATGCACCGTGAATCGGCGGTACGCCGGACACACCCCGCGTATGGCCCACTGATGTGCGGGATGCGATTTGCAAACGGGCCAGGTGCGCGCGAGTCGTAAACTGTCCCGACGGGGCCAGCGGGTAGCTCGGACAGGATATCCGCCCGTCCAGATCCCGCTCTGCGTCGCATCCAAAACGCAGGCTCTCCCATGCTAGGGCACACGCCCGGCGGGTTTGCGCACTGTCCGAGTATATTCGAAGGGATATCTTATCAGCGAATCGGTGATTTGGGTCGTCTATGTTACCTGTGCGCCATCCTGCGGGAATGGTGCTCCTGCTCGCGCCCGTGCCAACACACACATGTCCGACCGGATATCCCCTGTCACGGTTGCATTCATATGCACTTTGTTTTGGTGACCTCGGAGGACGAACTGTTAATGTTAACGCTGCGCGTGGCAAGATGGCCGCCCCGCGTCCTTGAACGCTACTTACTAGTACGTACGATGTTGTACAGGCCTCGACTCGCCCCGCGGACGTACAGAACCGGCCTCGCGAATGCACAAAGTGTGTGTTTGTCGTGGGATGCTCACGCAGGCGGCAGACGCATGGCGAGTGCACACCGTCCGCCCGAGTCTTGTCTTGGAAGTGCGTCAGGTGTCCCGCAGGATTATGACACGCTGGGAGGACAAAAAGCTTCAATTAGCACGATACATACTTTATTAGTGCCGCTCCAGATCCCGCAGCTCGGACGTCTACATGACACTCACCGTACGAAGCAATGCCCGCCGCCCGCCGACGTTGCTATGGCTGATGGCGGACGCGAAGGCCGCATCACATCGGCGCATGTGCTGCTACTGCCGGAAGCCTGTAGAAGTGTCGGGAACGTCGGTGAGCTGAACAGGAAACGAAACAAGCAAAAACAGCACAATTACGCACATCTGTCGAGAGCCTCACGACCGGACGCGAAGAGCGCCGCGAAGTATACATAGCGCGCCACCCGAAATGGAAATGCGCGCTGACCTGAGACGGGGACCCCTGATAGACACGCGCACCATCGAGGCCGTTTCCGCACTGCGAGAGGCTCTGTGCTCGCACTTGAGGCCAAAGGAATTGAACTGGCTGGAAAGGGGTACGGGGTCGGCGAGGATGGCAGGTCAGCCTGAGCGCGGACCCACAACTTCCGGGGTCCCAGTTCTTCCCCGGACGTCATCCTACTAGATGAGGACAGTGCCGCAAAGGACGGACGATGCTGCCTCACCGGGAAATGCCATACTGCCCCTGATCCGGCAGTGTGGATTGCTTGCGCGCCCGCGGTCCTCACGTTGCGAAGGACGCCGTGCGGGGAAGCCTGCCAGTGCTACGACACGCCGGCATGCTGAGCGCCGACCACTTGTCGGTCCCGAGCAAGATGCCTGCCGCCCG
>NW_007360349.1:3934-6112 GCF_000271585.1 Trametes versicolor FP-101664 SS1
CCCCAGAGTCGTTTGCGCAGATCAGGCTGAAACTCGCAGGGGGCGTGCGGGCGGGTGCAGGGAGTGCGCCGTTCAAATATGGGAGCAGGACGTTGCGACGGTGGCGGCCGAGCTCGACATTTGGGGCGCGGGGGTACGGAGGCCAAGCTTCTCCCGGTGACATGGTCGATATTCCCAGAACGGGTAGGACGCGCTGCGACGCGGTGGGACACGAGCGTGGACCTATCCAGGAGTGCGCATGCGAAGCAGCGCGGCGGTAGGACGTGGTGGAGGGCCGGGACGCGCGAATTTGTGTGTCCGCGGAGTTACCGCCCATGAAATCGCGCGAAAGTCGCCAATTGAGAAGTGCGCGCACGGCGCTGAAACGCGCTGTGGGCACGCTCCTTGGTGCGTACAAGTGCTGCGTCGCGTGTTTTCTGCGCGACCTGAAGTACTGCCCACGCACGAGCGCGATCTTTGTCCGGCGGGAGTAAGAGGGGACTTTTGGAGAGGACTTCGTATCAGCATCGTTTCGGCTCGAACAAGGCTGAAACTCACAGTACATAGTCGCCATGGCGCATATATCGCGTCCGCGCGTTCTCGAAGCAGCACGGTACGTCGTCGGCGCGCGAGCTCAACCTCTCTCCGGAGATGCAGCACAGGCTTCCCCGCGACCTATCCCACCATCCCCAGCTCCTACGCCGTCCATACGCGCTCAAACGGTGCGGGGGCCATACGGAGACGTGCACGAGAGTGCGTACGCGAAAACGCGCGGCGGCAGGACGCGAGGAGGGCCCGGGACGCACGATTCTGTGTGTCCGCCGGGGGTCCCGCCCATGAAATCGCGCGCGACGCCCCGAGTTCGATGTGCGCGGACGGCGCCGCAGCTCGCTGTGCGGGTGCGCCCGGGTGCGTAGGAGCGCGGAGGAGTGGTTTGGACATCGCCCGGGGTGTCGTGCGTGTGCGAGCGTCGAATCTGTGCGCACGGCGTCGGGACTCCTTGCGAAACACTCGGTGAGATGGGTTCTTGCTCCGGAGAGGCTGAAACTCACAGGACGTGTGGGCGCTGGCGCGTAGATCGTGGTGGTGCGTTTTCGGAGCGACACGTCGTGTCGTCCGTGCGGGAGGTCGACCTTTCTGGGGACGCAGTACGGGCTCCCCCACCATCTAGCACGACGTGGGCGGCGTTCACGACATCCTCAACGCTCAAACGCAGCGGGAGCCAGTCAGAGACGTACACCGGGGTGCGTACGCGAAATCGCACGGCGGTAGGACACGAAGAGGGCCCGCCGCGCACGAATCTATGTGTCTGCCGGCCTCCCGACCCATGAAATCGCACTGAACGTCGCGAATTTCACCTGCTCGGATGACGCTGGGATTCACTGTACGGATGCGCCCTGTTACATAGAACCGCGCCATCGTGTTTTGGTAGCTCCCCGGAGCGACGTCCGTGCGCGAGCTCGATCCGTATGTACGCGGCCACGATGCAAAGGTCCCCCCTTTGAAAAACACTCGGTGAGCACCTTTTCTTCTCAGACGACGCTGACACTCACCTGAAACCTGCACCCTGGTGCATACATCATGCCCGTGCGTTCTCGAGCCCGTGCAGCGCGTCGTCGGCGCGCTCGGTCCACTTGTCCACGGACGCAGCCCCGCCTCCCCCGCCGTCCCGCACGACACAGCCGCCGTCCATACCGGTCGAACGCGCCCATACGCAGCGCGGAACGCACAAGGACGTCTGCAGGCATGTGCGCACAAACGTACGCCGCGGTCCGACACGACGGGGGCCCGCGGTGCGCGAATCTGCGTGTCCGCCCGCCATCCGCCCATGAAATCGCACCAAACAGCCCGGATTTTATGTGCCCGGATCGCGCTGGGAATCACCCCGGGGACGCATCCCGATGCATAGGAGTGCGCAATCGCCGTTTGGAAGCTCGCCGACGCGCCGTCCGCGCGCGAGCGCGATCCCGCCGTGCGCGGCCGCGCCGCAAGGGTCCCCCCTTTGACCACACGCACCAAACGCATTTTTTCTCCCGGACCGGGCTGGGACGCAGCGTACATGTCGGCCCTGGGGCGTACATCGCGCGGCTGCGTTCTCGCGGCGGCGCGGCGCGGCGGACGCGCGCGGGCGCACCGTCTTGGCGGGCGGGCGCGCCGCCTCCCGCCCGCTCTGCGCGACGGGCGCGGGCGCGGAGCATG
>NW_007360349.1:8099-10540 GCF_000271585.1 Trametes versicolor FP-101664 SS1
ATGTACTCGCCTCCAGCACGTGGACAGGGTGGTGGTGGGCAGAGGCGGACGAGACGTTCACGAAGGTACGTATTCCGTCTGTTGCGTGTGCGTTGTGTTGCGGACGGTATGGTGGACGTGGGCGACTTCGTCCGGCGCGGTACGTTCGTCTACATGCCTACACGCGTGCGTCAGCATTTGACCTTGCTTACAAACATGTACGTACGAGCGGCAGTCGGTACCATGCTTGTATGTTCGTAGAGCAGTATCTAATGATGATATCTATACCGCCCTAGCATTTGTGTGCGACTAACTTGGTGTGCGCGTCGACTGGACCCTGCACAGAGTGCAGCCTGGTCAGCGTGAGGCCGTTGAACGAGAAGAGACAGAGACTGACATGCTGAGAGAGGAAGCGCGGAGGCGAGCGACAGACAGGCGGGGACGGGCAGCAGACAGGCTCGAGCGGCTGCAAGCGAGAGCGAGAACGGAGGACGGGCAGGGGACAGAGTGGAGGGCAGGGCAAGCGAAGAAGAGGGACCGGACTAGCTTAGTACGCTCAGCGCATGAAGTAATGGACGGTCTGCGTTGAGCGCGAGGGATTGACGTGCGAGGTGCGAGCGGCCTGCTGAGCATGTCGACGCCTGCCTTCGAGCGTGTCGAGGGCGGTCCTGACGTGAGGCGATCGGCGGCAAAACCCTCGTACCGGGGTCCAGATGCCGCGTCCCGGCGCCGAGATGAGTGTTGTAGAAAAAGGGAGTGAGTGTAGGTGGAAGAAGGGCAAGGCACGCGCGAATTACCCAAATGATCGCGGCGGGCGCTTACAGGATCGCCCGAGTGGGTTGGTCGTTGCGGTCGCGGACCTCATCGTTGTTCTCACCTTCCACCCTCTCCCTGCCTTCTCTCGTCAGTCTCCTGTTCATATCTACCCTCTTCTTCTCTCTGCGAGCCTGCTCTTGCTCAGCACTGGGTTTTAGCTGCCACCGGGCTCCATCTGCCACCCCTCATACAAGTCTATGAGAAGTTAAACGCGCGCCGGTCGACGAGCCATCCTCGAATATCTACGCTCTCCGTGACGACTCTCAACGAACCTCCGGTGCCTCTTGAATCTCATCTTAGATGTCTGTGGCAGTGGCTAGCTCGAGCAACCTCCAGGCGCTGGAAGACGCGTCCCAGCCCACCTCCAGAGCCTCCTCCCCGTCTTCTCCAGCTACACCCATCTCGCTTCAGCAGCCTCAGCTCTCCCGTGTGAATGTTAACTTAAACGGATCTTTGACGAACACCCCAACGTCTGCTCACCCCAACCATGCGCTTGAGGCTCCTCCTGGCACACCATACCCGGATTTCCTGCGCTCATGGACCGACGCGCACGTCGCGGTCTGGCTATCCGAAATTAGGTGTGCACATCTAGCCGCGACGTTCAGGGCGAATGATATCCGAGGCGATGTCCTGCTCGAGCTGGACCAGATGATCCTGAAGGAGATGGGCATGTCGAGCGTCGGAGACAGGGTGCGCATTCTCAACGGCGTGAAGCACCTCCGACAACGATGCTCCGCCAGCAGCGCGCTCACATCCATCCTCAATCGCCCACGCGCTATCGACTACAGCCGTACCTCCAGTATATCCAGCGACCATGGGGCAGCACGCACGGGCGCGCGACGGTTGGAGTCCGCCCGACCTGCACCTCTGCATCTACCCCCCAATGGTGGATCGCCGGACCTGCCCCGCCTGGTACGCGACGGCCAGGACTCAGCTCGCTTAAACAACATGCGTCCGTTGCCATTGCAGCCAAACAGTGCGAGTACACACGGTACGCCTACGACCGCCCACAGTCGCACGAATCTCCCTCCCCTTCCTCCTCCACCACGAGGGCAGCCGCCTTTGCCCCCGATCGCCCGAACACCCCGGAACCTCCACCATGCCCCCAGCACGCCGAGTACGTCTGGACGACGCACGCCCACTCTTCCGGACGCTCCGCTTGCCCTACCACAGGCCGGACTGCTCACCCCAGGTTCCCAGACGCAGGGCCCGAGTTGGCAGGGGTACGGCCTCCCTTCAGACCCCAGGCAGGGCAATCGGGCGCCGAGCCGGTCGACTTCGCCTCTGCCAGTGCCGTTTCCCCCGTCACAGCCGCCGGTCCGCGGCGCAAGTCGTACAGCCTCCGAACACTCGAGAACTGGTTCGTATTCCGGCTCTACGCCCACCTCGGAGACCTCGAACAAGCCGCTGCCACGACCACGCACAGGCAACGGCGCGCACCCTTACGCGACCTCGCAGTTGCAACAGGCGCATGGGCTCTCCCCTATCGCAGAGTCGTTCTCGTCAGGGCGCAGGGATGCGTACAGGAACCTTAACGACTTCCGACCAGGCACGCCGTCCTCGCGCAGCAATCCCTCACTTGACGACCTGCGTCGGAAGCTGATTAAGTTCACGCTGCCCGAGGAAGGCAAGACCACGACATTAAA
>NW_007360350.1:0-517 GCF_000271585.1 Trametes versicolor FP-101664 SS1
CCCTAACCCTAACCCTAACCCTAACCCTAACCCTAACCCTAACCCTAACCCTAACCCTAACCCTAACCCTAACCCTAACCCTAACCCTAACCCTAACCCTAAGGGGTGTAGGAATATGCCAGAATATGACTTTACTTCCTGCCTGGTTGTGGAGAAAAGGCTTACTTCCATGTTCAGTACCCTTACTTCCAATGGAAGTAAGCTCATTGCCGGCCAACCGGGGCAGATAAAATCGCGAAACAACTTGCACATTATAGCCCTGATTGAGGGCTATCCAGACGCGCTTTGAAGTGAGCTTACTTCCAGGGTGGTTGCCGAGATATCGACCAAACACTGCTCAACCACTCAGCTTGACTGTGCACTGGAAGTAAGCTCATTGTGAGCCAGCCAGACAAGATAAAATCACGAAACTACCTGCATATTGTAGCCTGTATTAAGGGCTATCCAGACGCGCTTTAAAGTGAGTTTACTTCCAGGGTGGTTGTGGAGATAGACACACTTTACTCTGGGCAGTGGT
>NW_007360350.1:2502-5216 GCF_000271585.1 Trametes versicolor FP-101664 SS1
GGGCTACCGGAAAACCTTTGGAAGTAATAGTACATCCGTAACGGTTGCCGAGATACGGCCTTACTTCCGCCTTACTTCCACCTTACTTCCGTGCCACTGAGCTCAGTGGCAGGTTTTATAGAGATAGGTCTATGCTACCCTCCCAGCCTTCCTACCTCCCTTGTCAATGGCTCTAATCACGCCATCTTCATGTCCGCTTGCTCACTTCCTCTTCTCGCTTCTTGACCGTTCTTTTCTGTGCTGCTCTGTCGTCCCACCGTGCCTTGCGTATGGCTCGCTTTCGGCACCACCTCGACGGCTTCCTTAGACCATGCGCATACAGTCAGTCATGCACCGTGGTACTGCGAAGCTCGCGCTGCGTACGACTGTATCGGTGCATACGCGACTAAGCAAGGTGCGTATCATAATGTCTATATATCCTCTAAGTGCACACCCATCCTACCATCGTCACATGCAAGACCCACTACACTGTCCATCCGGCTTGTACCAGATTCTGCGGACGACCTCGCTATCATGCTGCCTTCCCGCACACTTTGTCTTCGTCGTTCCGCCGAGTTTGTCGGGAATGGATGGGCCCATCGTGCTCACGCTATGCCCTCTCATAACACAGAAAGTCTCAGCCATTCCGGACGAGCATAGCATGCCTTGCGAGCTATTGTAGGGCGTGCACGACCGATGCGGTCGGCCCCCTGCATACGGCTGACGTCACGATCGCTCGGCAGGTCCTCGATGTCCGTACGTGCTTTTGTGACCTCATATGTTCTTCTCCTACTACTTTCAGATCAATACGCACATGCTGAAAACACGATGGTCTTGCGCAGAAAGTCCCACTCTACTTCGATATAGACGATCACTCGTCACTTCCAGCAGGGTGGTCAGAGGCCATCTGCACACCAATAGCAGGATGAGCTTCGCCCTTCTGCGATTAGCACGCTGCGGTACGAGAACACCAATCTGTGTATATACAGATACAACATTATTGACAACTGGATCATACATGAATTTACAAGAACAGAGGGTGGATTCGCGCGACATGGAGACGGAGACGGCGATGACGAAGTATGATCAGCAGGAAAACAAGAACGTCCACGACGTGTCCGCGGCTGGCCCTGACGGCTCACAGTCCGAAGTTGAACAGCGCTTGCTGCACGCTCTTGAGCTTCTTCTTCTTTGCGAGGAGCTCTGCGCGCTGCGCGTTGATGTGCGGGTCCTCCGCGACGTACTGCGCACACCACGCGTCCGCCCTCGCCGACCCGAGCCCCAGCTTCTCGATTAGGACGCCCTGCAGCCGCTCCGCTAGCGCGTACAGGAAGTGCTGGTCGATCGAGAGTGGGATATAGTCGATGATGCGCTGGGCGAGGACGACTGTCAATACCGCCCGCAAAGCGACGAAAGCGCGAGCCGAACACACCTTGTACACCTGGAAGTACGCGCGCACCTCCGCCACCACCTCGAGCTCCTCCTGGTACTTGTCCGGTGGGTTCAGCTTCCCGAGGTCGTCCTCCTTCACAGGGTGACCGAGCTTTGTCAGCTCCGCCAGCGCGCTCAGCACCTTTTCCTTCTCCTTCGGGCCCAGTGTCTTCGGCGCGCGCGAGAACGTCCCGCTCCCACTCCCGCCTGCTGACCCCTCCTCCTCACTATCATCCTCACTGTCCCCGTTTGACCGTCCGCTGTTGCCTTTCGCAACCTTCCCAGCGCGGAACGCACCTGCCTGCTTGTACTGCGCGAGCTGCCTGTCGCGCTTGTCCGCAAAGTAGTGGATATTTTGCGTGTACGGCGCCGCGCGCCCGAGCTTCAAGATGGTGTGTACGTTTGCGAGTGTCTCGTTGGCGCACGCATTGACCTGCTCCATCAGCGCCGGCCTGCCCACATGGCGAAATCAGCCAGCGGAAACGAGTACATTAGAGTAGGACGCACACGACGACACCCTTGAGGTGGCTGAACCGCTCGAAGCGGTGCTTGACGAGCTCGCCAATGCTCGTCTTGAAGTCGACCGGCACGTGGTCGAAGCAGTCCAAGACGTGTGCCTCCCACGACTCTTGGAACTCGTGTATGAGCGACCGCTTCGCCGGGTACGGTATGTTATTTGGCAGCTCCCGCGTCACCAATCTGCATCAACCGGCCATCCCTTGTCAGCGGCTGAACAGGTTGACAAAACGAGCAAGCACGTACGCGCGGATGTGCTCGCGCACGTCCTCGAGGTACAGGTACCTCGCGACGCGCAACACCCTGCCCGCATCCTTGTCGTCGATCTTCATGTGCCTTGCCTTGGTCTTCGTCTTTGGCGCCACTTGCGCGTTCTCGTATGGCAGGAATGGCGGGGCGCTCCCGAGGATCGCATACTTGAACTTCTCGTACGTGTCGCGATTGGCCTGCACGAGGCGTGTGTGCCGCGGGGAGCCCTCGATGAGTTTGACGATGTCGTTGCGAAACTTCGTCACAAGGTCGAGCACAAACACGGACGGCTCCGACGTGACTGCCGGCGGGAGCCCCTCGAGCAGCTTGTTCGTCGCCGCCAGCTGCGCCGCGACCTCCCCAATGAGCTTCGACAGCCTGTCCGAGCCCGCGTCGTCAGTACGCTTGCGCTGCCCTCCCCCGTGTAAACAAGCCTCACGAATCGCTGATGATGCGCGTCAGGAGCTCGCTGATGCTTCTCACGAGGTTCTGCGTCCCGAACCGGTGCGGACACGTCGACCCGCTCCACGGCACGTCGT
>NW_007360350.1:5314-9968 GCF_000271585.1 Trametes versicolor FP-101664 SS1
GTGCCTTGCCTTGGTCTTCGTCTTTGGCGCCACTTGCGCGTTCTCGTATGGCAGGAATGGCGGGGCGCTCCCGAGGATCGCATACTTGAACTTCTCGTACGTGTCGCGATTGGCCTGCACGAGGCGTGTGTGCCGCGGGGAGCCCTCGATGAGTTTGACGATGTCGTTGCGAAACTTCGTCACAAGGTCGAGCACAAACACGGACGGCTCCGACGTGACTGCCGGCGGGAGCCCCTCGAGCAGCTTGTTCGTCGCCGCCAGCTGCGCCGCGACCTCCCCAATGAGCTTCGACAGCCTGTCCGAGCCCGCGTCGTCAGTACGCTTGCGCTGCCCTCCCCCGTGTAAACAAGCCTCACGAATCGCTGATGATGCGCGTCAGGAGCTCGCTGATGCTTCTCACGAGGTTCTGCGTCCCGAACCGGTGCGGACACGTCGACCCGCTCCACGGCACCGTCGTGCGGAAGAAGTCCGCCTCCGCCGTGCGCGCCGCGGCGGGCGTGATCCCCGTAAGCCGCTGGTCGTCGTCCGGCTGGCGCGTGCAGTAGTAGCGGTGTTGGAGCGCGTGCTCGCGCCCCTCGAGCACGTCGAGCCACATGTCGCGGCGCTTCGTCGACCCCACGGGGATCGTGTCGGGCTTTGTGAGCACGCCTGGTACGCGGATTCAGTCAGCGGGATCGCACAGATGTACGAGGAACGAATGACTCACCGATGGTGCGTACACCTTGGGGGTCGGCGTGCTTCGCGATGCGTGCGGCCTTTTGGTTCTCGATGTCGTCTGGTGGAGACGTGAGTACTTCGGAAGGACCTTGAGCCTCAGACACACAGCTTACCGCTCATAGGAAGTGCAACGAGAATCAAGCAGTTTCTCTCGATGTACGACGTCACGAGGTCTTCGACAAGTGTCACGACCTCGGCCTCCGTGTTCTGGACGATACCTACTCCCATCAATCAGCCATACACGTGCGGAAAACAGAACGACCGCGGCCTCCTGGCTCCCCGTGCCGCCCGACGCGCTGAGGATCGCCGCCTGCGCGCGGCGCAGCATCGGCTCCACGAGCGTCTTGTCCATGAGGCACGGCCCGAAGGGAACCTCCTGCACCTCCTCGAGCCGCTTGCCCGTGCTGTCGAACTCCCACCGGACGGAGATTTGGCAGGACCAGGCATCGGGGGTGTACCCGAGCCGACATTCCATGGGGCACCGCGTGCACATTCCTGCATCACGCGGGACGGATATCTAGGAGGAGGGAGGACGTGAGTCTCGCTGTCAGTGTGGGTTGTTGACTCGGAGGGTACTCACACCGCAGGTATTTTGCGTGTACGGCGCTGGGGACTTGGCGGCGGGGCTGGGGCGAGTGTGCCGGTCCGTGCAGGTGGGTGGAGGTCGGTGATGTGCAAATGGCTGCGAGGAAATTAACGGACTCTGCGTGGACAGGGGGCTCTATGGAGAGTGCGTGGACAGGGGGCTCTATGGAGAGTGGGGCTCCACGGGGGGACTTGGTACTGGGGCCAGGGACAAGTACAGAAGTCACACTTTCGCCGTCCAAATCGCATCGCATTCAAGGCTAGCATGCTCGTACTGTACAGGGCAGAAGCATCGCGCCAGGGCGAGCAAAACTCCGGGCTACAGAGGGGGAACAATTCCGGGGAGCCCATCTACCCAAACACCTCTCGGACGCTCTCAGGACGTCCAAATTGCGCGAATCCAGCTGCGCTGTGTCGTCCCGCACACAGGCCCTGCGACCGCGTCCGCGTCGCGCCGCGTCATCGTGAAATCCGCACGGAACTCGCCCAGAGGTCGGGGGCTGCCCGTGGGCGCAGAGTCCGTCCGGCCGCGCTCCCGCGCATCCTGGTACGCCGAACGTGCGCGTGGAGGTGCCCTTTGGCTGTGTCATGTCGCAGAACACTCTTAATGGCAGAGGACGCGCAAACGAGCGCGAATGAGCGCGAAAATCGCGAAGGGGCAGGCTGGGAGCACAAGTTCGCAATGCCGGAACGTCGTGGATGGCTGAAACTGCGCGTACGCGTAGCCAGTGGCCGTGGCGAGTTGTACCATGCGTCTGCAGCCGTTGGCGCGGCCGTCAAGTTGGGGAAATGCGAGGGGAGAGTCGGGGGGCCGGAGACTGGCTGCAAGCGACGGAACCGAGCTCACGGACTTCACCGTGCGCGGCGCGGGCTGAAATCGCGCGTGGGGGCAGTTTAGAGTTGTATCTTGCCGCGTCGCGCGTTTTCGGGCAGCAGAGTGGCTGCGAGCGAGCGGAAACGCGGCTGGGAGAGTCGGGGGCACACAAACTGGCTGCAAGCGCCACAAGTCGAGCTGGCGGACTTGAGGTTGTGCGTCGTGGCCTGAGATCAGACATGGGGAGTTGCTGGTGTTGTATCTATCTGATGCACGCGTCAGGGCGCAGGAGAGTGGCGGGGAACAGATGGAAACGCCAGAGGGAGACTCGGGGACCGCCGAGCCGGCTATAAGCACCAGATTCGAGCTCCTGGACTCGAAGTCGCGCGCCGCGGGCTCAACTTGCGCAGGGGGGGTATCAGGAATCGTCTCTCTCGGCAAAACACGTCAGAGCGCGAGAAAGTGGCTGAGAACGCGCAGATTCGCAGCCGGGAGAGTCGAGGGCACCCGAAGTGGCTGTAGGTGCTAAGTGCGAGTGGCAAGTTGGGACGTCCGGCTTGTATTGACGATAGCGGCCGCTGCGCGTGGTCTGCGGCTTCGATTTTCGACTGGACGTATGGTATTGTGACAGGGCCATCGGTGTGTGCCATGCGAGGGCAGTTCGCGCAGATTAGCCCTGGGAATGGCGGAATTGGATGGTGGCGGTTGATTCGAGTGTGCGCATTTCAGCCGGCGAACGCAAGTACCTGGTGCGGCGGGGTTGTTCTGTGAACGCGTAGAACACAAAACGGGCGGAATGGGACTTGTGTTTGAAGGGCGGCGCGAGATTCTGATTGAAGGAGCATATTGTTCTGCCCATAGCGCGCTGCTGTCGGTTTCTCTGCTCGCGGTTGGCTGTAGGGCATGTGCAGAGAATGCACCCGCAAACGCGCAAGGTCGCAAGAGGGGGCGCGGAGGAGACGGATATATATTGTCGAAAAGTCGCAGACTATCTGAGGGACGCAGACAATGTGAGTAGCGTGATGTGGGAGAGTTGGTAAAAAGCTCACTTGGCGGGCGAGTGCGCTCGGCTTGCGGGCGATATGGGTACTATCTACGAGCACGGGGAGCATCAGCGGAGTGGATGTATGCACTCTGCGGAGGGTGCCCGACAGGAGGGAGGGCGGGAAACAGAGGGAAACGGCGGGAAACGGGCGAGGAAGCTCAAACCAGGAGCGCGGAGGACAGTCGAAGAGAAGTTGGAGACAGCGAGCGAAGAGATGCACTGCGCGGATGGATGGATGGTGTTCGTGGGCCCAGGCTCACGCGGTGTGGTTGAGCACTCTCGCGAACGTATGCATGCAGAATCGCAGATCCGCAGTAGGAAGGCGAGCGGGAATCGTCGTTGAACGCAGCAGGAGAGCAGAGCGAGCAGCGGAGAATACAGGACGAGAAGGGCGGATGGGATGCAGCGAGCCGAGCAGACTTGCGGCCTTGGCAGACGAGCGATGGAGTCGACGGGCGAGGCAAGCGAGCGACGCGCACCTACACGGTGGCCGCGATCGAGGACAGGCGATGACAACATCCCAGGACGCGACGAGCGCTGCTAAGTTGCAAGGTTGTGCTTGGCGAGCGTCGACTCGGGTGCGGTGGGTCGTCCAGAAGGTCTGCAAGTGGCCGAGCATGTGAGGCCAGAACGCAAGAGTAGGCGTGAGTCGAGTGCGAGGAGTCGTCGTCTTGCTGGTGAAAAGAGAGAGCAAGCGAGCAGAGCCCGAGAAGAACGGAGAAAGTCGCTCGCGGCAGCCCGGCGTGTTCGTGTGAAGTGAGGAGGAGCTGGTGGCTACTAGTAAGAGGGCCAGCGCGTGCAAGTGAGAGCTAGTGGGCACTGGCGGTCGTCGTGCTCTCCTCCGTCAGCCATCATGTGCATGTCCTGGACCCTTGGGATGACGTCCGTCAGAGACAACAATGCCTTTGGCGGACACACATGTGTGTAGACATCCTCCATATACATCACCGCTGTGGCCGTGTCTAGAGTGCTGGTATCGTAGACTATTCCTCTCTATGAGATGCATCTTATTTTGCCATGCCTACATACTTGCACTCTGGGACTACAACTTTTTGGTCCCCCAGAAATGTTCTCAGAATGGCATAGAAGAAATATGAACTTTATGAACAATGCTAGGGCAATAGAAAGGTAGACTTTGCATTTCCAGATCTAATTTAGTGTTTTGAGTGAATACATTGATATACCATACCTCAATGGCTCTGAATCCACTTACACGCAAGTCTAGCTCGCAAATCTGCATATCCAGCTTTGTCTTCAGCGGACGGGCGCTTATTTTGCGCCAAAGACAGAGCTACCTCTGACGCAACACGTGTATTGCACTGCCGTTCTTCAAATTTGTGTATAAATTTTTTGTCAGACAATGTATCCTGCATATTATACTACAGTCTAAATAGCAGAGATTAGATTATGGGTGTGGATAAAGTAGTCTACTGGACAGTCCTAGCACCACTCATCCGCCAGAGGTGAAGTTGTCTTTGACAGACTAAGGGTAG
>NW_007360351.1:0-9479 GCF_000271585.1 Trametes versicolor FP-101664 SS1
GGCCTCATCAGCGACATCTTGTTCATTTGCGTGTAGCTCTTCGCGCTCCAATTGAGCATCTTGCGGCGGTGCGAGGCCCACCTGTATGCCATGCTTGGATCAGGTGCACCAATCGGAAGCAAAATGGGTCAGACTCACCTTGCGAAGGGCGTAAGAGATCAAATCCCCATGCAACAAGCCACGACGGCCTAGCTCGACACGTAGCGCAGCGAGCTTCGTGAGACGTGTGTTTGTGCGAAGGATTTGCAATAGCGGGTTGTTGCGGTTCGATGCACGCCAAGGACGCTTCACAGCAGCGATGTGCTTCGACTCGCTGATTGAAGTGCACACACCGTTGGGCGACCCAAAGAGCTTGATCATCCGGGTATAATGGAGAAGTGCGTGTTGTCGGGGTAGCGCAAAACCGTTCGGTCGCACACCAGTCTCGACGAAGATTGAGCGAAGCTCGCAGAAGCGTGCCAACGCAGCATCCATGGCGTCGAGGGAGGTGGTGTCGTGAGAGGGGCGCCTCGCAAGGTATGCGAACTCGAGGAACGCATCAAGACAGCGTATCATCTTGTCAGGAACGTATCCGGTTAGCACCGGCAGGAAGACCTGCAAGGATACATAGTAAGCAAACATTACGAGAAACAAACCGGATCGCACAGGCCTTCATGAGTGCCTTCGAGTCGTTGCCCGTCCACTGCTTGAAATTTCGCCCTTGCGGAAAGCGCCGTAGCCCAGGAAATGCGGGGACACTGGCGATCCTGTGAACGTATCAGCAGATGATTCAGAATCACTGTCACAGAAAACAAACCGCCGATCGATATCATCGAGTATCCGCTTTGCTTCACGCTCGCTCTCCGCAGTCAACGTGATGTAGTTGATGACCCACGCCACAAGATGGTCTTTGAATGTGCCCTTGATGAGCTGATGGAGGAGGTCGGGTGTGAGTAGCTCGTTCCTGGACACGCCAGTGTTCAGGTCTTGCCCACCAGTATTGACGAAAAGCTGGATCAATTAAATCGCGTGGTTCTCGCATGGCTTCGGGCCGATGACTCCTTTAGGCTCGTTCTAGGTTCTTGCGTCATCGGCGCTTAATTTCCAGTTCTGGAGCTGTGCGCGATGCTGTACTGCATTTACTGTACTTCAGTGTTTCAGGTGCTCCTTGTCGAACGGTTTCATGTTTTTCAGTCAACGGTGTCCACCATGAGTACGACCAATCCGCGATGTGCATTCCTCGTGTATCGTGTGCTGTTGCGGCGTGCATCCACTCGATGGGATGTGTATATAAAGACGTTGAGCAAAGGTATGTGGGTCATCCTCGCGCAGGACTTTCTTTTCTCCATCTTCTATCTCTCATCTCGAATATTCTAACGATGTCAGCCAGTGATGCCCCTCCGCTCAAACGGTCCGTGTTGTTCTCGATATGCTCCTCTTATATATATCGCTACTGATTCACTACCATCCGGATCCAGTGCACGTCGCAGCTCGCCGCGTCCTGAGGCCGGTGCTACGTCCGCTCTTCGTACCCCCGTTAATACGCCGGGGGGCAGCGATTCTGGTCCTATAACATCCGGATTAGCAGTGGCCGTCGACCCCGCGGCTGATACCACGTATTCTGGCGAGAGCGATGTAACTACGGACATGGTGCGGGTTAGGCGATGGGTAGGCGGGAGGGTGACAGGGTAAGTCCTTTGTTTCGCTTATTTTATTCGCTGTCGCTTGACTCCTTCTCAAGTCGTCTCGTGGACAATTTTTTAGACTTCAAGCATCTTGCGCGGGCCACGTTCTCACTCTCTCGCCTCCCGAGTATGCTTTCTTGGGGGCCTAAACTGAATTGCGCAGATTACTCCGGCGTTTTGTGCTGGTGGTCTACTCCCTTGGTCGTATGGGCGGTCGGTTATTTACAGAGTGTGAAGTATTATACGGGTCCGGACGAGCCGCTGCCGGTGACTACTGTGACACTTGAGCTTATGCGCGATACAGACGACAGGGCGTTGCACCAATTTGCGGCTGTGTGGGACATAGAGCTATGTGAGTCTCCTCTTATCTTGTATTTTGTGTCGTTTTGCATTAGTGACAACCATATTGTCAGCTTCCCGTTCCACCTTTGAGGCACGCTGGACTTCTACCGGCGCCGCGGGTTTGATGGTATGTACTATTCGTTCGTCTCCCTTCGACTGTACTGACTTAGGCGTCGGGCATCCACGAAAAGTCTTTTGACAGCGCGTACGATGCGACTGCTTCGTACACTTCCAAGGAACGTATGGATCGTCTTCCCGTGTCTGATTTTGTCGTCGGCGATATTGTGCTTGTCGAGTGCAAATTGATTCGCAACGGTGGCGTTGAGGGATACCCTAGCGATGCGACTGCAGTGCCGGCCTCCTGGTTCAGCTTGGAGGCCATGTCTCGATTGCATTGTCGACCGCGCGCCGTACGTCCGGCCATCCGGGACTCATTTGATCGCGTGTTGTGAATATTGTTCGTCCTATGGTTTGCTACGTTGCGCTGGCGCTCCCTGATGTTCTGTATATGTGATGTGTGCAGAAAATGTTTCAGCGCGCGGCATGTTTGCTCGCCCCGACGGTCGCCCGCGTCAATACGCATGTCCGTACTGGTGTTGGGTAAATGCGTCACACACCGTGTTGTCTACTTACTCTACTCTATACTCTATACTCCGCACTCTATATATAAAATGTATCCTGATATCACCGCCTAATATACAAGCGCGTGAAAGCGCGTGATACTCATATTGTCTGAATACTCGTCTGCCAGCATTATGTTTGCTTATTTGTTGCTACGATCTGGAGGTTACTTAGGTCAACTTAGACATCGGCGCGATGGGTAAGTAGCGTCCTGGGGAGATTGTTGCTAGCATATTCTCCTTGACGCGCCTGAGGCGACTGGAGTGGATGAATATGGTTCTGCATGGCCATACTGCCAGTGCTATCCGAGCTGCATTCGTGAATCCACGAACGTAAGTTCATTTGTGGAGTAGGTGATGTGCGCGTGCGCCGTTGGGATGTAGGCGATGTCTTGAAATGAGAATCGATGGGGCGCGTGCTTGTGTGGGTGCAGTGTATATATATATATGAATTGTGGGAGCAGATGCGAGGGGTGTACTCTTATATGCGGAGCGGGCGGTAGTGGTATGTACTATGCAGCGTGCCCCTGTTCAGCGTCGTTGTCAGGCGAGGGCCATTAGAAGTCGTCGAGGAGAATGCTAGTAGGTCCTTAGTGACCGCTATGCATGTGTACGCGAATCACTTACAAATCGGACTCGCGCGGAGGCCGGTCCAAGTCGGCATTGATGGCGTTGCTGTGCATGTGCGACACCGCGCTGTATTCCGATACGCGTCGCTCGAAGAAGTTTGTTCGTCCGTCCAGCGCGGAGCTGGTAATAAATGGGAACTGCGTGGTATGAACGTGGGTGAAGTTAGCGATGGCGGGGATGTTCGTGTGTGTGTTCGTACGTACCGGGTTTTCCTTGTCATATATGGGACGGCAGCCTAAGCGTCTCAGGAGGTCGTCTGCAACGGCCTCCACATAGTCGCCCATCAGCTCGGTGTTCATGCCTGCCAGGCGGGTGGGTAGTGCATCTGGGTGGGGCTTGATTACCGTTAGTTGAACAGTGTTGTGAGTGCAACGTACCCGCGAAAAAGGACTTCTCCAGCGCCACAGCTTCTCGGATGACCGCGCGCACCGTTGCTTTCGGCGCCCTTGTCTGGAGCTGGCTGTACAATAGACACGCGAACATTGTATGCATGCTCTCGTCTCGGGCAATCAGTTCGTTTGAGTGGCAGATACCCGGCAGAAGACCACGGCTGCGTAGCCAGAAGATAGCTGCAAACGATGACGAGAAGAATATGCCTTCGACTGCTGCGAACGCGATCAGCCGGACCGCAAATGGTTGGTGCTTGTCTTCTATCCAGCGCATCGTCCACTCTGCCTTTGCTTTGATGGCGGGGATAGTCGATGTCGCTGAGAAGAGGCGATCGCGCTCAGCATTGTCCTGTATCAGCGTAGTCAGCATGCTAGCGTATGTTTCAGCGTGTATGTTCTCCCTGTCAGGATGTTCGTGAGTCTATGAGTCATGCCATTGCATGTCGACGTAGGTCGTCGACTGCGACTTACATCATGATCTGAAACCCGTAGAAGCATCGGGCTTCAGGAATCTGTACTTCGGCGCAGAATCGTTCCAGGAGGTTCTCGTTGACCATGCCGTCAGATGCCGCGAAGAACGCCAGGAGAATCGATATGAAGGCGCGCTCCTCATCGGTCAGGCGGCACGTCCAGTGTCTGACGTCGGCGCTGAGGTCAATCTCGTCGGCGGTCCAGAACGACGCTTGCGCCGTCTTGTACGCGTCCCATATCTGTGTATACGTGAGGTTGCGTTGTGTTAGTCTAGCGGGATGTTGCGTACTCGCGACCCCTTACCTCTGGGTATTTGATAGGGTAAAGTATGAATCGAGATGTAGATGGCTTGAGAATGGCGTCGTTTGTAGGCGTTGTCATGGTTGGGTCGATGTGGTTTTCTGATGAGTATGAGAGGAATGAGCGAGCTTTGCTATACTCCCGGTCCGCCTTAATAATTACCTCCCGGCGGCGGCGGCGGTGGTGGTGGTGGTGGTGGTGGTTTATGAGACGGTGGCGCGCTGACGTCTGGGTACATTGCGCCCCCTTTATGTACTTGGATACTTGTATTCTTCGGGTGTTACTCCGTGTGCCGTGCGTGCTGGATGTGTCCCGTAGCTGCGCCCTGAGATGTTGGAGCGGTTTCAGTCTGCGTGTTGTTTTGGTGTGGCATTTCCCTCGTTGCGATGGCTATTTCATAGTGTTTCATGGTCGCGCTGTCGGGTGTGGCGGGCCTCGTGTTTCTGTGATCGACGCGCAGATGTAAGGATCATGCGTAGAAGTGGTGGCGTAATCAAGACACTGACACACCGCGGCTGTATCTCTCTCTCTCTCTCTGGCGTCGGACATTGCAGTTCGGGTGATCCGGATATGGCTCACTTAGCAAGGTGTGCGGGCGTGTTTGTGTTTGCTTTGCGCGTGTTTACGTTTTGTTGTTTTGTGGTTGAGGCGAAGCTAAAAGAACTTACGTACCGGTGAGTTGCCGCTGTCGCAGCATTGCGTGCAAGTCTCAGAATGGCATGGCTGAGGTGGGTTTCCGTCCGAGGTTGTGTTTCATGCGTGGTGTGTCGTAGTTTCATTGAACATATGCCGCTACGTGACGCGTTTCGGATACGCGATCAGAGCTGTTGAGGCGGCCGTGCCGTATATGCGTGCTTGCATGCGTTATGGTAGTGTCCTAATTCCTCTCTCGGCGTGATTCGTGCGTGTTGTTGACTACATCCCGCGGCAAAATTCCTATAAATTGGGTTGTGTCCGAGTAGAGCTGTGCCTTCCATACCTCTTCCATATCGTCGAGCTCTCGCATTTTACTCTTGCATCCTTGATGTCTTCTCTTTATCAGCCTCCTATGATTGTCCAAGGTGCGCCCGTTTGGGTGCCATCGGACGGTCCTCCTGCGTTCGACACCGGTGAGTGTTGCGGTTGACTCGTTGTGTCGCCGCTGACCTTTTACTATTACAGAGAGTGTCGCCGCTTCCGGTCAGCTAGGTTGGTCGCTTTGCTGTCACGCTATGACGCGTCGAGCGCTGAATATCGGGCTGTGTTTAGATGTTTGGCCGGAGTTTGTCTCTAGCGTTCCCGTTGATGGGGAGTGCTTGATGGGTATGTGTCGTGTACCTTTGTCGGGTGCTTGCCGGATGGTGTTTGACTTCGGTTTACAGCTTATGTCGACGCTCCCGGTGGTCGGGCGAGATACATTCGCTTAGTTGATGTCGTGGGGGTAAATTTGAATCGGACTCACTCGTTCCATGGTGTGTACGCGCGGGATGAGTTGTGCAGTGTTGCGGTCGCCGAATTTGACCCGGGCGATGTCTTTGTGAATGCAGACCTGCGTGTTGTTCTCGACATGTTCGATCTTTGGCGTGCCGGCGACCTACGTGCCATGTGTGACAAACATGGCGTGCGAGCGCTTTTGAGGGATACAGCATCAGCTTTATTCGAGAAGATTGTCTTACACGAGTGTTCGGTTTATTGTTTGCGGGGTATTTATTGTTTTCGGCGGTTGGCCCACCCCCGCGGCAACGACCAGATCGCTAAGGCGCGTGATCGTTTGTATAGCTCTCTACCCGACACGAGCACGTCTTACATGTCGGTGGCGAGCGATGAGCTGCGGAGGAGCATTATTTCTGAATGGCAGGATGCGATGCATACTCACAATGTCATGCTGTCTGTGTGTGCTGTTTGCGCTCGCAAGACTACCAGGGCAGACTCATATTTAGTGAACGCTCGGGACATTGATCTGTCGTTGCTTCGGAATGATCATCTGCCGGATTATGTCCTGCCGACCACGTATTGTTTGACCGAGTACGACGGCGCGATACTGGATCCGAAAGGGATGGTGGACGTTGATACGTGTAGTGACCTTTTGGTGTGTGGTGAGTGCTATCCTGACTTGGTGAAGGGGAGACAGATGCCCAAGTACGCGCTTGCGAACTGGCTGTACTATGGGTATGCGGAACTGCCGTCGGCTGTGCGGGAGGCATTCGATGTGTCTACGCGCTGCGAGAAAGTACTTGTGTCCAGGGCGCGCGCGAGTAGAGTGTCGTTCCGTTTTAGCGACGTCAAGGACCATTATTTATCTGGCACGAAAGCTGCGGTCGCGCAGGGGTGTGTGAAAGGGAACGTACTTGTGATGCCGCAGGACGCTACGAGGTTGTGTAACGTGCTTCCTCCGTCCGAAGACGTCTTGCGGGATACGCTGTGTGCGGTCTTTGTCGGTGAGACACGTCCGACTCGGGAAACTATTGCGAGGCTTGGACCTGTTACAGTCCGTAAGTCGCGTGTGAAACGGATGATTGAGTTTTTATTGGAGTATAACGTACATTACGCTGTGTGCCGCGACTTCGGGGGTCTCAGCACACGCAATCTGGACCTTTTGTTCGGGGAGGATCGTGTCGCGGACGATGATGGGGTGCTTTGTTCCATGGAAGTGGGGTTCTTGGATGCGACCAAAGGATTCGTGCACGATGAAGCGAATATGGATGAACCTGCTGCGATGCGTTCCGGTCCGCCTGGCAAAGATGGCGGTATCCTTTTGGAGAACGTTGGCTACTCGGATAGCAGTGACTCGCCGGTCACCTATGATCAGCTCAAGATGCGGGCACTTACCCATTGTCTTTCTGGCGGCCGTTTTGTCTGTTCGCAAGCTGGTAGTGATTTCGTGTCTGATTTCGAAAATCCTGCATTGTTGAGCTGGCTCTATCCGTATCTGGATCCTTGGGGTATTGGCGGGTTCCATGAGCCGATGAGGTCGCGTCCGTTGACGTTGGAGGATCAGTTGGCGTATCTCTTGCGGGTCGACGGCTCGCCGTTCGAGCGTGATGCGGATTTCTCTTTCGTTTATTACAATATCTATCGAAAGAGGCGTGTGTGTGAGTCGGTGAACTTTCGCGTGAAGGCAGCACATCAGACCGATGTTGTGCAGAGCCTGTTGGGCGTCAATGTCGATGTGCTCCACCGTCTTATTCGGTCGTATACTATCGACCCTTTTTATGAGCCGACGAGCGATGATGAACGGTCAGTCTTGCGTGTGCTGAATCAGGTCAACTTGGTCGGTCGAGATTTGCCGGGTACGGCAGCATACAAGCTGTCGATGCGGAATGAGATCAGAAGTTTGATCTATCTGAAGGGAACACCAGCTCTATTCGTTACCTTGAATCCCTCGGACGTCAACAACCCCCTCGTCCGGTTGTATTCTGGCGATGATATCAGGCTGGAGGACGTTGAGGCCGGTTTAGAACTTACTGAGTGGCGTCGTCGGGTTCTCGTGGCGAATCACCCGGCCGCTTGTGCTCTCGTGTTCGATGTCATGATCTCGAACTTCTTGAAGATCGTTTTAAGATACGATCGGCCTGGTGTAGGGTTATTCGGGAAGTGCGTGGCCTACTATGGGACAGTCGAAGCACAAGGGCGTGGTACTTTGCATTGTCACCTGTTAATTTGGTTGCGTGGGCATCCTGCGCCGCAACAAATGCGAGACGCGATGGCGTCGTCTGACGCCTATGCAGGTGGTCTATTTCGGTGGTTAGAGTCTCTTATAAAGTGCGAGTTGCTTGGACAGACCGATGTTGTGCGTGAACCAGAAGGGCTTCCTCTCTCCAAGCCAAGCGGAGATGGTGGTGGCGCGTCGAATCCGGGCGTTCTTCCCGCGCCTCGCATCGATGAGTTATCGGATGCGTCTTTCGGCCTGGAGTATGAGCGGTTTGTCAATGATCTGGTAAAGGAATATCAGTGGCATGAGCATACAGAGACGTGTTGGAAGCATTTGCGGCGAGGGCAGCCTCACGACGATGCACATTGTCGGATGCGCATAGACGGTAGCACCCGTGAGCGGACCGGTGTTGACGAGGAGAGCGGGGGTGTTCTATTGCGCAGGCTTCATCCGCGCATCGCTAACTACAACGATTTAGTGATATTCCTGATGAAGTGCAATATGGACATCAAACATATTGGTTCGGGTCAAGGAGCTAAAGCTTTGGTTTATTATGTGAGTGATTATGTCACGAAGGCTCCGATTCCTACGTACCGCGGGCTCTCAGCGTTGTTATTGTTAAGACGACACCTTCGAGGGTCGTGGTAACGTTCAGGTGCAAGGGCCTAGCAGGCAGGAGAGGAGACTCGAGTTCAGGGGTGAAGGTGATAGATAACCAGGTCGAGCTGAGGACCATCCTCAGCTCTCCAGGGGTCCTAATATACATAGAAGCCATGCTGAAACGGTGCGTACTAGGGGAGGCAAGCCTGCTGCCTACGGGACCGTAACAATGAGGCGCTGCCTCATGGTGTCCGCACCGTAGCTGTACCGTATCCGCGTGTAGTCCATCCACATCAGTAACATGAGGCGTAGGTGAGGCATAGGTGAGGTGCGATCAAAGTCCATGTCCGAGACGCCCGGACCGTTGTAACATAATCCCCCTTCTAGGACCTGAAGTCGTCCTCGACTTCACGACTCTCCGTCTCCTTCGTCGGGGTAGAGCAACTCGTAGCGGTCGACGGGCGACGGGGATTGCGACCGAGAGGATTCACGACGCTCGTCGCGATAGGGACAGGCAAAGTCCACGTGCCCAGGGGCGGTCTGTTGACAGTACATGCATACGCGTACCGGGCAGTTGGCGAAGTTGTGGCCGGTGGTGATGCAGTGGAGGCAAAAGTCGCCCTGTGAGACGGCGTTGAAGAACTCGTCCGATCCGTCGCTCGTGGTTGTGTCCTGAGCTCCGACTTCTTCGTGGGGTGGCGACTCAAGTCGTTCTATGAGCGGGAGACGTGGGTGGCGTGGTTCGCGTTGACGACCTCGTGGATAGGGGGTGCCTGGTCGAGACGGGATGCGGTTCTCCTCGTCGGAACTGAAGCGAGACCTACAGACCGGG
>NW_007360352.1:0-770 GCF_000271585.1 Trametes versicolor FP-101664 SS1
CGTACGACCCGCATTCATCGCACGCAACTCGCGCTCTCTGTGCGCAACTCGGATCCTCGGCGTGCAATGTCTACTCGGATCCTCCTCGCACAACTCGCGACCCGTCGCACACAACTCAAGCTCTCCACGCACCGCTCGCGTCCACCTCGCGCAACTCCTGTCCTCTGCGCGCTGCTGCTCTGTTCGGCAGCCTGTCCGAGCGCCGCGGTGGATCTAGACGGCCGATTGCTCGTTTGGTGGCTTCGCTCTGGCCCGTGACCGCGCTATTCATTGTACTGTTCGAATTCCATACATGCCTCTCCCTGTATCCCGTTCTGTCTCAATGAGAACCGCCTCCATTCCTCAACTGCGCCTGCGTGATATTGCAAATATATATATCAAAAGGCCCATTATATTGAATACCTGCCCTCGCCCACAAGGGTCTGCAGACTCGCCCGGGGGATGCAGAATGCGGCCGGCGGTGGCAGACTTTGCCACCGGTGGCCGGGTCTGCAAGGGCCTGTCAGTTCTACACACTTCGGGTGCATCGTTGTAGAGCGGTTGCAGACGTTATCTTCGGTGGCCGAGTCTGCATCCGGTTCTGACCTGTGCATACGTCCTCATACTTAGGCAGTCGCGCGCGCAGTTTTGCTGATGTAACGATCCTTCTAATGATGTGATGTATCAATCAGCACACTTCTAATGATGTGATGTATCAATCAGCACAGAAGATCAGTAGTAAGCTATCATCTCCAGACAGCGCAATGGTTCTTCGAAAGAATAGAAGTATG
>NW_007360352.1:790-9138 GCF_000271585.1 Trametes versicolor FP-101664 SS1
CGTACGACCCGCATTCATCGCACGCAACTCGCGCTCTCTGTGCGCAACTCGGATCCTCGGCGTGCAATGTCTACTCGGATCCTCCTCGCACAACTCGCGACCCGTCGCACACAACTCAAGCTCTCCACGCACCGCTCGCGTCCACCTCGCGCAACTCCTGTCCTCTGCGCGCTGCTGCTCTGTTCGGCAGCCTGTCCGAGCGCCGCGGTGGATCTAGACGGCCGATTGCTCGTTTGGTGGCTTCGCTCTGGCCCGTGACCGCGCTATTCATTGTACTGTTCGAATTCCATACATGCCTCTCCCTGTATCCCGTTCTGTCTCAATGAGAACCGCCTCCATTCCTCAACTGCGCCTGCGTGATATTGCAAATATATATATCAAAAGGCCCATTATATTGAATACCTGCCCTCGCCCACAAGGGTCTGCAGACTCGCCCGGGGGATGCAGAATGCGGCCGGCGGTGGCAGACTTTGCCACCGGTGGCCGGGTCTGCAAGGGCCTGTCAGTTCTACACACTTCGGGTGCATCGTTGTAGAGCGGTTGCAGACGTTATCTTCGGTGGCCGAGTCTGCATCCGGTTCTGACCTGTGCATACGTCCTCATACTTAGGCAGTCGCGCGCGCAGTTTTGCTGATGTAACGATCCTTCTAATGATGTGATGTATCAATCAGCACACTTCTAATGATGTGATGTATCAATCAGCACAGAAGATCAGTAGTAAGCTATCATCTCCAGACAGCGCAATGGTTCTTCGAAAGAATAGAAGTATGCTGCGAATATCGCGCGGAGTATGGCCGCGGGTCATACAGAAGCAGAGCAGCGTGCGAAGGATACGAGTCGCGCATGGACCGTGATACGAGTCACGCGAGGAATGGGAGGTGTGTGCGGAGGATGCGAGTCGCAGGCGAAAGAGGCAGGAGTTATGTAGCGAGAAGAGGCCCAGGGACAAAGGGGATAACAGAACCGAGAGGTCGCCCAAGCGGACGCCAAGTACAGAGCACAGAGAAGGGAGACGTCGTGGCTGAGAGAGACTACTAAGACGAGCCGGAGGCGTCCGATCCCGGGTTCGATTGCACTTGCGCGGGGGCCCTGTGGAGTCAGATCCCATGTCAGTGCATGGTAGCCACACATGAACACAATACCCACCCCACACGGGCGAGCGCGGACGCCAGCTTACGCGCCTTTTTCTCTGCTTTCTGTCGGAGCTCCAGACGATCGGCTGCTGAGACTTCTTGGTGCCCCTTGCCCTTGATGGGCACGGCAGGAGCGACACCATAGATCTGCCTGCATAGATGGTTAGCTAGCAAGTATTGATGATGATGCATGGTAGCTTACATGTCCCACCAGGCAAGGGTCTCCTTGCACCATGGAGAGTTGGCGTCATTGAAGAGGTTGACGATCCGAGTGTAGAGCTCGAGGTTGCTGAACTTGCCGACGTCATCGAAGACCTTGAAGTGCGGCGCACTGCTGAGGCAGAAACGCGCCTGAGTGGACACTGGAGCGTCAGTAGATATCACGGAATGGTACGAGAATAGCTCACCAAGATGGCCACATACGCGATGCTGCGCGGGCTAACACGGCCGACCTTGTACTTACGTGCAATGGGCTGCATGCCGACCACTACGCCCGCACAAACTCCGGGAAGAAACGAGGATGATCGCCCAGTCCACAGGCGCTTGTAGCACTAATACATGCGCGGCGTCAACAACGTTCAGACGGGGGCGCGCGCGCGGAACTTACAGCAGCCAAGAAGGCGCTCTTGAGCAGGCCAACCTGCTCATTCCCTTGGAAGGGTAGGTCGTTGTCGCGGTCCAGGTCATACAGGAGAGATGCGTAGTCCCCCGGCGTGATTTTGATATCGCCGGCAAGCACGCGCGCACGGAAGCTACAGTTGAGATCCAACCGACGATGGTCAGCGAGCAGTGGCAGACCAGGCAACAATCCATCAGCACTTACCTCTCCGGTTCGTCGTCAAAGGTCGACAGGCACTCTTGAGGGCACAACAACCGCGCCGTATAGTCGTTGTTCCACCCGCGCAGATGCTTTGCAAGACTCAAGGGCGCGTTAGAGAAGTCTTCGTGCGGCTTGAGTCCATCCACACGATAAAGGAGAAGGATATCTTTGCGGAGCGAGTTTGTGTCGTCTCCACGCGAAGCCTTCGCAAAGTGATCAATCTGGAACTATTAGTTTTACACGCAGAGGGCGGAACAGAAACTCACAAAGTCTGAGTACGTTATCAGCTGATCTTCGTCGAGGATGTCCAGGTCTGTCTTCAAGTCTGGCATGATGTCGAGGAGCGCGTGGAATTGATACAGATACTCCCGCTTTTGGAGGCGAGCATCTTCCCTAATGATTGGCTCGTCAGACATGTGTACACACGGTGAGAGCAAAAAATACGGTACCGCGCTTTTTTGGCTGCTTTGGCCACATCCTCATCTTGGTCTTCATCGTCGTCGTCATCGTCATCTGAGTCTGAGTCGTCACTGGCCGCATCGGGATTATCCTGAGCATACTTTGCCCCAAAGACAAGCGCGTCGTGCGAGCTGATGAACGGGTGTATGACGCGTGATACAAGCCGTGCTGCCATGCGCAAATTGTCGATATCATGGGTGACCCTGGGATAAATGAGCGAGAGGTCAGCAATGTGAGTATATGCGCGCATATACTCACCGGTCAGAATGAATGTCGTGGTGCATCTTTGCTATGATCTTCGTGAGCTTCTTGGCGCGTTTCTGAGTGTGCTGATCACACGCTGAGTCCGGGCTTCTGGCTCGCTTGCGAGCAGTAGGGCCTGTGGCGTCAAGCTCCTGTCCGGATATATGCGCACGCGCACCGTCTTCCATGCCATCCAAAGCCATCCGTTCGCGGTTGTGCACTTGCTGGCTGGCCGAGTCCCCGTAAGAAGTGACAGGAGGTGGCGGAGCTGCGATGGGGATATCCGGCAATGGCGGATTGCGCAATGGAGGCAACACGCGTGGAGGCGCTTGTGGCTCGAGGGTTTCCTTGTCCTTCTTCCTAGTGCGCCGCGCTCTTTTGTCAGCCTTGTCTTGTTTGTCGCGGCCCATTTTGAGGTATTCGTGTACGAGCAAGGATGTGGGAGGAGGTCAAGACACGAGACGACGCGTCAGAGGAGAAAAATCCACATACCAGCCACCCATCACGTGAGCGCGTCCGCCGCGTCGATCCGCCGCGCTACCTGTACAGTACCACTTGACAGCTCGCATCCGAAATGAGTTGACCGCATTCGCTCACAGACCACCCCGCCTGTGCCGTGACTGCGATGAAGCTTGTCTGCCTCCGCTGCAACACAGTGTTTACCGAGTCTCGTGCTCTCACTACTCACAAGACACGCCATTGCAAGACAACAAAGGCCGCTCTGGGCACCAAGATTGCGAAGCGCAAAGCCCAGGAGGATGCAGACAGAGAGGGACGCCACAAGCGCAGGCGAGAGAAACGGGAGGAGGAAGCAGAACACATGCTCGTGGATGAACCGGTCAGTATATTTGAGCTACGCCGCAGCTGCGGCATGGCCTTCGGCTGCTGACACCTTTGTTCCCAGTTTGTCGTGCCGGACGATGTAGAACCGCCCATGCCTATGCCGCCGGCCTCCTGTAGTCGCACGGGAAGGCCGCGCAAGGTACCAGGCAAGTTCCGGGACCTCCTGCCGACCAGTTACACTGGACTGCCAGCTCACGTCCTCGCCGCACATCCACCCCCTCCTCGCATCCCATCCCCACAACCCCTGTCGCCCCGACCGCTCTCAGAACCCCCTCCCATCCCTGGAGAGCAGTCAGATGGATCCCGCTCGCAGTCAACCATACAGCCGACTGACTTCAGGACCAAGCCGGACCAGTTCGGTCTGTACCGTGTCTACACATACAAGCCTCAACGCGAACCTCGCAACACGACATGGGAAGCCGTCTGTGACGAAAGCATCCCCAACAACACTGTCCCAACCTCCACTCCACGCCCCGAACCGTCATCGCTGAGAGAGACCGCCCGAATGGCTCCCACCCGATGTGCTCCTCCCACCGTGCCTTACGCACCCTTCCCCAACGTCACCACCTTCGACATACTCTATTGGCAATCCAAGTCATCCAATGTCAAGTCTAATGAACAGATAAACGACCTCACGCGCATGATGCAGGAGCCTGGGTTCAACACGGCGGATGTAGCAAGGTTCGATGCAGCACGCGAGGGACGGCGACTTGACACGTACGTTGAGGACACTGAGGGCTCGCCTCTGTCCGCGCGCGACGGCTGGATCCATGGCGCAGTCAACATCAAACTCCCCAAGGAAGGCATCCGCTATGCGTCGGAGGCAGATGCACCGACCTTTAAGGTCGAAGGGGTCTACTACCGCTCGCTGACCGCCGTCATTCAGAACGCGTACCAACAGCCGTGCGTAAAGGACTGGGATATAATTCCATTCAAGTTGTACTGGATTCCTCCTGGCGACTCATCTGACTCTCGCTCCGATTCTGTTGCATCACGGAGCCCGTCCCCGTTCCCTCTGGCAGCACTGGCATCTCAGTCATCATCCTCCGCCTCCACCTCTGCTGCCTCTTCTGCCTCCTCCTCCTCCTCCTCCGGGTCCTCCAGTGGTCGAGCAAGCTCCCCGCCTGGCATCCGCGTACGCAGCGAGACCTACAACTCAGACGCTATGCTCGCCGATGACGCGGAGATGCGTTTGCGTCCACGCGAGGCAGGAGACCCGGACGATCTTGAGTATGGCATTGCACCGCTGTCTATATTCACAGACTCTGCGCATCTTGCAAACTTTGGCACTGCATCATTGTGGCCCGGATACGGCTACTGCGGTTCGCAAAGCAAGTACACGCGCGGCATGCCCACGGCATTTGCCGCGCACCATCTCTTGTACATACCATCGGTATGTTTGCTTTTGTTCTGTGGGTGCGCGTTGTTTACTCACATACACCCGACAGCTGCCCACTGTGATTCAAGACATCTACATCGAGATCTACGGTGTACCTGCGACGGCCGAAATCCTCACGTTCCTCAAGCGCGAACTAATGCAAGAGATCTGGCTTCTTCTTCTGGATGATGCCTTCATGTTTATCTACGTGCATGGGCTGGTACTTCTGTGTGGTGATGAGATCCGGCGCCGCCTGTTCGTACGCTTCAATATCCATGCAGCGGACTACCCCGAGAAGTCAGTTTGACTGTTCCTGCTCTTGCTCTCGCCAAACTGACCTTCATCTTTTCTCCAGGATTCTTCAGGCGTGTCTCAAGTACTTTGCGAAGTGCCCGTGTCCCCGCTGCAAGATCAACAAAGACAAGATCATCGAAATGGGCACCCGCAATGATTTGTATCGACGCAACCATGTCCGCATCGACAACGACGACCTTCACTACCGCATCAACCTTACGCGTCGTTGGATGTTTGAGGAGGGAGTGTCGCTCAAAAGCGTGTACATGAAGCGCGTGCTCGATCCGCTCTCACTGACCCCGACTCGCGTAAGGCTCTCGTGAATTGCGCACGAGCTACATATTAATTGCTATTCACAGAACACCTTCTCTATCCGACTGCGGGAACATGGATTCAATTTCTATTCACTCTACGTGCCCGATCTCATGCACGAGATCGAGCTCGGTGTCTGGAAGTCCATCTTCTCCCACCTACTTCGTATTCTGTATGCCGCAGGTGGCGACGCTATTCAGGAACTCAACCGACGGTGAGTCTGCAGCAACGGTCGGCTCATAACGAATCTAACACATCACTATAGCTTTCGCCAAATCCCTACCTTCGGGCGCATTCGCCGCTTCTCTGACAACATTGCAGATCAGCGCAAGCTCGCTGCGCGTGACTACGAGAACAGCTTGCGTGTGCGTCCGTCTGCACACGCGCATACATCCATCGCTGATCTCTGCGTATTAGACCTCAATGGCTCCCGTGGAGGCCCTTCTGGAGCCGGAGGACGACAAGATCGTGCTCGACCTCATTTACGACCTCAACTATTGGCACTGTACCGGGAAACTCAGGGTGATCACTAACCCTCAAATCGGGACCCTCGAAACCCGTGCGATCATGGTGGGCCAGGACGTGCGCATTTTCGGCAAGGTCACCTGCGCAAAGTACGTCACTATTGACTTGCCTAAGGAGGCTGCGGCACGCGGACGACGAAAGGCGGCGCTGTCCCAAAAGACCGGCAAGGTCGCTGCTGGGAAGCAGGTTGAAGCTCGCCGTCGCCGTCCTTTCAACATGAATACCTACAAGTTCCATGCCCTCCGTGACTACCCAGCCAACATCCGCCTCCACGCTACTACCGACATCTGGTCTACGCAGACTGTGAGTATACGGCCCTAAGTTACGAGAGAAGCGGCAATACTGATATCTGTACGACAGGGCGAACTTGAGCACCGGCATGTCAAGCGGTTCTACGCACGCACGAACAAGCACAAGCATGAGTATCAGATTGCGCAGCATACAAGACGTGCGGAGAAGATGCGTATCATCAAAGTGCGCGTTGATGCCCACCGGGCAAACTTGACCTCGGTTGCGGAGGCTGAGGGCGAGGCCGAAGAACTGCCGCAAGCCGGGCCCGCAGCAGGTGAGGGTGGAACTGCGCGTGGACAAGCGGCTGCGAGCGGTGACAACACCGATGGGATGGCATTCGCAAGCCCGTGGGATCGCTATCACATTGCGAAGTCCCAGCGCGACAGTCATGACATGACCGCGTGGGTTTGTGAGCATGAGGGTGATCCGGCTTTCAAGGTAGGTCGCTTGCAGCAGCGATTGGGTCCTGCAAGAGCTAATGCACTATCACCCAGGACTTCATTCCGCGCCTGAGAGCGCACCTCCTCTCACGCCTGGACCCCCACGTAGACGACCCTAACCACACGGTGCCCGCATTGTACATCGCAGGGAACCGGATCTATCATCACCGTGTCTTCCGTGTGAACTACACGACGTACGACGTCCGCCGCGCTCAAGACTCGGTCAACCCACGCACACATCCCCACATCATGCTCCTGTCACCGCCGAGCGATGAATCCGACTCCGAATCATGCGCGGGGGGCTCTACCGCAGCGGACGAACATCCGTATCTTTACGCTCGCGTCATCGACGTCCTCCACGTCAACGTGTATCCTCTGGGCTCCCCTTCAAGCCCTCCCCAGCGCGTGGATGTGCTATGGGTGCGATGGCTCGCGTTGGACCCCTCTGCGCCGGGCGGGCCTGCTACGAAACGCTATCCTCGCGTCGAGTTTGTGAGGGATGGTGCCAGTGGAGACCCCGCATTCGGCTTTGTGGATCCAGCAGATGTACTCCGCGGTGCACACCTGATGCCAGTGTTCGCACAGAAGCGCACCAAAGACCTTCTGGGACCCTCGCCAGCTGCACGTGTTGGCCAAGAATACTCTGACCTGCGAGCAGACGACGAGGACACTGACTTCCGATATTACTATGTGAATATGTACGTATCGTACCGCTGTCATCTCGTGCTGCGTTACTGATGCTCATTTGTCAGCTTTGCGGACCGCGACATCTTCCTCCGCTACCATGGCGGAGGCATAGGCCACGTTTCCCTCGGCAGACATCATCGCGGCTACACAGCGGACGACTCCGCGGCACATGACGACACCGCAGTCCTTCAAGAGGAGCCCGCTGACGAGGCCGAGCACACTGGCACCGTGGATGTTGCTGACGGCGCCGGTCCCGCAGAAGTGTCCAACGAGGCCGACCTACTCGCGATGCTTCCAGACCTCGGCGCCGGCATCGGTGCCCTTCGATTTCCGACTGAGGACGAGGCACCAGGGAGCGAAGACGGGGACGACGAGCGAGATGAAAACGACCCGGACCCAGACAACGACCTCTCGGATGAAGACGACGACCCGTACTCAGATGAGGATGACGCACTCGATGGGGATCTCGCAGAGGATGGCCTGGCCGATGGCTTCGCGGGGGACGAGTTCGACGGAGAAGGTTTCGCGCCGCTGTGATGTATGTACTACTAGCTTACTCAAGTCGATGCACGACATATGTATCCCGGACGTCCTCGCGCCCGCGCGAGGCCCTACCTTCTGCGCCTCGCGCTTCAGCGTACCCGCTCGCCATCGCATGCCGCCCATGCTCCGTGGGCGCGTTGTAGGCAGGAGGATAGTAGGTGTATTGAACGAGTCCCCCAGTGGTTATACACCCCCCTGCATACTAATACCTTCCATGGCGGGAGTCTACATACTCGGGAACCGTTGGCAAAGTGTGTATACTACAGGCGCGGGGGCCTCGGGGTCTACATACGTATGCAACCGCTTATCCTGGATGTAAGGGGATGCAGACCTGACCGGCGCTTGCAGACGTCTGTCACGCTGCGACATTTTTGCTGATG
>NW_007360353.1:0-7618 GCF_000271585.1 Trametes versicolor FP-101664 SS1
AGTCGCGAAGCTCCTCCTTGGTGGGGAGCCGCGTCGAGTCGGAGTCATCCTCACCGGTGCCCTTCATCAGCGTCTTGGCGAGTGTACGCACCGCCTTCTGCGACGAGTGTCAGATCCCATACACGCCCTCATAATTGGAGCGTACCAGAAACTTCTTTCGCTGCGGATCTTGCTCAACAGGAGGACCCTGTAGCTTCGGCTTCTTGCCCTTCCTCGACGGTATCGGGATCGCCGCTTCCTCGTCGTCAGCCAACTCGCCGTCGTCGATGTCCATCTCATCTTCCGCATTGGTGCGTCGACCTGGACGAGACGTGCTCGGCGCTGCCTTTCGCGAACCGGCCATTGCCGCGAGCGCATCAGCTTGCTTCTCTTGGACCGTCTTCATGTCTCGCAGCACAGATGCCTGCTGGTCCGCCATCACTTTCATGGTGTTTCCGATACCTACCATAGCATGACCAAGTGCAGTGCAGGCTACGGCGTAGAAGAGATAGAATATCTACCGCCCATAGAAGTTAGTCTATAGCGCTCGACAATGAAGCCCAAGATGTCGTATTGTTCTGGTGCTGTACGCCGTCGGCAATAATAGTCAGATTGAGAGTTATTAGAGCTGCAGCAATTGCAATGGCAGCGCAGAGGAGGACGCTCACGCTGACGTCTGCTCTCAGGTGCGTCCTTCGCACGGCCTCGAACTCCAATCCTAGATGCCAACTGATCCGTAGGGAGAATACCGGGACTCAAGCGCGGTAAATCCCGCGTATGCGACATCGCGACATCGCTGGGAGACAGCCCACCCGCGCAAATTCGGAGGAAGACCAGACGCACGCCGCACGACGACCCGCGAGGCCATCTCCACGACGTCTACCCTGAGACATCTGACAATGCACTCGGGGAGCTGGGTCAAGCGGAGAGGCACTCCGACTAGTCGAGGCTCAAACGCAGTCACCGCTAGCTGCGCAGGACGGTTCCGGGGCCGCGCTCTGCACTCCGCGCTTCTGTGCGCTATGGCCCGGCGATTTGTCTGTTGTACGCATCATCCTGTCAGCGGATTCCAAGCAGGATGTGAGCGAACGTATCACCGCCTGACTGCGGTGTGCACCCGATGGCTGCCGCAGTAGATCTTGTGAATCGTGTGCGTCGTCCCCGCTACAGATAGCTTGCCGGCGCCGACGTGGGTGCGATCATACGCATGGGGCCTTCCCGTGTAGGTAGGGAGACGCTGCATCGGTTATCCCGAGCAGTCATGGTCACCAAGTCTGGATGAGATGCGCGGCGGAGGCTACCGGACATGGTGGGCTGAAGTAGAAATGTTAATCGGCGGGCGCTAAGTCCGTTCTCGGGCGTCAGATATGCACAGGTACTGGAGGACGCGCGTTCAATTACTAACTTCTCCCCAAGTTTTCGCCGAACACATTCCCGAACACTTTCAGCCCTTTTCCACAACATGCTGGCTCCTTTCCGACAAGTATAAAGTACTGTCAATCTCCAAATAACATAAGCTATGTGCATCGTGCACCTGTATAAGACATACTATCGGAGAGATAGGCGGACCACTGGCCAATAATATCCAGAGGGGATGAGAACGACGTATACGTAAGAAGGGAGCACAGAATTAGATATTGTTTGGCGTAACATCCATGTCAACGTTGAAGTATCCTTACTAAACAACACAATTGCCCCCACACCAATGCGGGCAAGCCGATGTACTCCTCGCTCCGACTCGGCGCTGGGGTCGAAAGGTTGAGACGAGGGAGGGGAAACGGCCAAATTTATGTACCCGATACAATGCGTACAATGGCCGATGTCAACTTGATGACAGGCCCGATGGAGCGTTGGGACGTTCAAGGGTATCCTCGCCGCCCACGCACATCCGCCTTGTTCTTGCCTTTAGGCTTGATTGCCGGGGGCGCAGAGGAACGCGACACAAGCGCCTCGACACGCGCGGCACGAGTATTTCGCTTGTGAAGGCCGCGCCGCGACTCCTTTGGATACTCGCATACCCTCTCGCGGCGGGTGCATTGACTGTATTGGAATTAATTCGTAAGATTAGGATTCACCATGAAATGAGGCCCGACTTACTTGCACCGACGCGGGCCGCCAGGCGGTGGAGGGCCGCATGCAATCTTTCGATCGCGGCAGAACAGGCACGCCATAATTGACTCTTTTTTCTCCGGGGAACGTCTCTTAACCCTGTCGCCGTCGCTATCGTGCATGTCAAGGCGGATGACTGCCTGGCCAATTGGGGGGTTCAAGGCCGTTTCAAAGGGGTTTACACTGCCATCCTCACACGCTATCGGTTCGACGCAGCTTGCGATACCGGCCAGTGTGGGGACAGGGTAAGAGACAGACGTTGAAGACACTGTTGGATTTCCGTTACAGGGGGGGAGGTATGGTGTGCCAGCCTCCGGAAAGTGAGGGAAAGGGTAGTCGACAACAACAGGCGGAGAAGACGGGCGCTCTGACGAAAGGACTTTACGCGGACGTCCACGTCGTCGTTTCTGTAAGACAGTGATTGTGGATGCAGTTGCGGGTGTGGGTGCGGGTGCGGGTGTGGGTGCGGGTGCGGGTGCGGACGTGGGTGCGGGTGCGGGTGCGGACGTGGGCGCGGGCGCGGGCGCGGGTAATGCTAATGCTAGCGGCGTCAATTGAGTACCCGGTACGACCTTGCTGAAGGAGCTGGAATCAGGAGGGAGGAGAGCGCCCATGGGAGGGGGTGAGGGTGAGGAGATGCGTCGTCGTTTTGTTGGCAGACAGGTGGGAGAGGCGGCGCGAGGCGTAGGGGTTAAAGGGGTTAAAGCGCCTTCCAGAGTGTAGCTTCGGGAGTTCAACGAGGACGCTGCATATTCAGGGTGTCTTATCGAAGCAGATGCCTGCGGGAGCGCGGTGTGATACATCAAGAAGGGATTGTCGTCCTGGTGAAATGAATTCTGCGGGGCCATGGGCGAACCATCATGGAGCAAAGGGTCTGGGTGCATGGTCGCCGACTGAGCAACCATACAGATATCAGCAAACCAATCACGTATCCAGAGTCGACCAGAGGAATCCCGAGCGTACCTGTCTACGGCCCAAACTCTCCTGCGCACGGTCGTACAGGGCCCTGGGATACGTCGGTAACCGATAAGACGGTGTGTTCTGCTGAAAGGTATATATCCCTGGCACGCTGTCGTTTGTCCCCCATCTCGTATCTTCCTCTATCCCTCCCTCGTGCTTCCAATGAACGACGTAATGGGGCGCGGTCGCAAACTGTGGAGGAGAGATATACGACGGAACTTGATCGCGCAAACCTTCCCAGGCTGGGCGCTGTCCAAGTTCCGGAAAGACCGTGTTAGGGCCCGCATACCGGGCGTCTTGTAAGAACAGGGGTTCTTGTGAGGGTACAAGATCGGGCGGAACCGACGCGCGTAAGCCGTCCTCCATAGAGGGCATGAAGGTGTCATAGCGAGTTGAAGCTAGTTGTGGAGGCCCGGCAGAGTCGGGGTGAATTTGTCGAGCGACCGCGAGCCTCGTGGAATGTGCGTTGGTTCCGAAGAATTGGCGCACATTTTTCGGCCACGATGCGTGGTGTTTGTGAGCTAGTGGTTCGGCCATTTCGTCGTAGTGCGGCCAGATCTGCGGATGAGGTTGGGTACCCTCTTGTGCGGCGACATCGGACACAGGAAACCCCGGAATTTGGAAGACAGGGGAGCCCATGTCTCAACCGGAGGCACAGGAGTGTGTTTGAATGATTACGGGTCAGGCACCACACAGGCCAAGTGGGAATGGACAATTGCAGCAGCGAGATCTGAAGGGATGGTGCGGCGGGGTGGGACGTGAAGAAAACAACGTGCCAACTTCCCAGATTGAAGTACTTATGGGCCCGCTTAGGCTGTACGGGTAAAGCCGAAACCAGCAGGTCGCTAACTTCGTCGGAACGTGAACGTTGAACACGTGTAGCTCAGACAGACCCAAGAAGTTGAGACTAGCCTCTAGTTTGTCCTCCGACTGGTCATTCGGCTTGCTGGAATATTGTCGGCGTTTCTTAGCGTTGATGCGCTGATGGATGCATTAGCGAGGACGTGCGAAATGTTGAATAGACCTGACATGCCGGAAGGCTCAGAGTCAGGCTTCGCCCATCTGTCCGCGGGTGCCACAGTAATCCCCCAGAGGCAGATATGGTGCGTTATACTAGAGACGGAGAGGTCAAGCTACGCTACATTAGCCTTACCTCGTGAGTAAGACTTCTCGGTAGTTCTCGCTTCGCGAGTCTGCCACCACCGTCTTCGGAAAGTATCATGTAACGGCATGTGCAAACTTGACCGACTAGAACTTATTGAGCACCCCTATCTTAAGCTCACGTTAGCCGCAAGTCGCAACGAAAAACACGTTTTTCTGCTGCTGCGTATGGACCGATCTGCTCTTAGAAAATCAGGCCTAGAAATTCCGGTCAATCGTAGGTACACACATGCTTAGCTGTCCTCCGCCCACTCCTCTCACATTTGCCCCTTTATGTTAATCAACTCTAAAATGGCCGTTCTCTCCGCCGTGACTTGGGCGCAGGCTTCGAGCCTGTTTGCGACCTCTCGTTCCATCGGCCGGATAGTCGTGAAAGGCCGATAGGTGCGTTACGAGGCGCAGCGCGTCGATCGAACCCTATAACACCGACGCCCAGCGCATCGCTAGCCATCGAAACAGAAAGTCAGATCCAAACTTGAAGGGGAGCGCATCCAGTAGCCCTGCTTCTGGGTGCGTGCACGGTGTCAGGAAGTTTACGAAAATTTACCTCTTGATGGTGGCGGGGCCGGGGCCAGCTGCACTTGCGCATCCGTACATCTCGCAGAATGAGGTTCTGCTCTCCTTCCATTCGAGGGATATCGTATATGGACGTCCTGGCAATTGAGAGACTGTTCTCACAACCGTCGCACCGGTCGACATGCAAGCACCTCGGCCACCAGAATCGGACCAAGATAGCATTGCCATTGTGCGTTGCGTAGAGTCTGGTTTCTCCCGTGCCCGCACGATGACGGGCTTGCTATACACTTCGCTAAGTCTCTACCACTGCCACGATGACGGCGTCCGATTTCCAGCAACACCCAAAGCACGAGCGATTAGAGGGACGCGACCGCCAACACGTCGTCACTAGCCACGCACCCTTTAGTCCCCAATTTCGTCAACTTGCACCCGCCAGTGCCCGGAAAGCAAACCGGTGGGCCCCGTCGTACGTCGAAGTCCGGCACGGCACCGCGCATATCGACCGCTACTGCGAGCACCCCCAGATCCGCGCATCACCGCGCGAGCGAAACAAGGCCCGCGATGGTCGCTCGGGGGCGGTCTTGGGCGTCAGCGTGGAGTTGCCAATGAGGTGTGCTTGGCGCGACAGGGCTGATCGCGGGGCGGCCGCGGCGAGACGAGCCACTAAATCTTGGGTGTGTGGAGGGCGGGCCACGTGCGTGGTGTGGCACCGAGTATTGCATCGTCCACGGTGACCTTTGCGCCTTGCGGGACGCGGAGCGATCGATCAGCGGAGCGCGCGCAGGGCGAGCACACCGGGAGCGGCGGATACCATAGTCTGCGCGAACTTGATTGCGCAAAAACACTCTGACGTGCTGTAGAGTGCTAGTGTAGGACAAGCCGTCGAGGGTGGTAGGGAAGCCTGTGGAGAACGCTCCAGCTTCATTGTTGTCTGGTACACGCGAATTGAGCGTGACAGAATTCAGAGACGAGGGGTGATGGTCTTGAGGAACGTGATTCAATATTGATGGGTGTCGTTTGTGGTTGCTAGGTCGAGCGATGCGGCAAAAACCCGTCGTGCGTCCCGCGGGGTAGATCATCCCCGTCGCTGGATTCTGCGTGTCGTTGAATGTAGACCTTCTAGACATACGGAAGCCTCCAGATAGCGAGTAATGCGTCGAAGGCAATGGGTGCTCCATACCCCGTGCAGAAGGTCAGAGCAAAAAGTTGTGCGATCCCACAGACGGGATAGTTTGTAAAATGTTCAGAGAGCTTGGACCCTCCACATGCGGAGCTAGTATAGCCAAGCCCGTGATGATGTCCCGCAGGCGCGATCGCGAGCAGTAGAAGCTGGCGGGCGGGTTGATGCAGATGAGGCGGACGAGAACCTAGGCGTGTCCAGTGCCCGCGACGGTGAGACTGAGCGTGAACTCGCACGCGGCCTGGGGTGTGGTTGCCGTGGGCGGTGAGAAGGGACCGTTTGCATGGCAGCACATGGAGCATACCCGCTGTGGATGCGATTTATCATCATTGACATCGCACAAGATACACTGCTGGACCGTCCGAGTCGCCCCAGAAGCCAGCAAAGAATTTGTTGATATAGAATGAACGAGGATACAGTTGCGAATGATGCCGCTGATCATATCCTGGCTGGGTGAAGGTCAGTTACTCGCGGGATAGGTATAGCCCAGACGCAACACAAATCTGTGTAACAGGGTGGTCTCAGCGTCTTCCATGAGTTCTAGAACGATACTTACTGATGATTGGAAGACGACGTTCCCCGGCCTTGCGGAACGTGATCAATCTGCTTGCGTTGAAAAAACTTCCAATATCTATATAGCGTAGTCCATATGACCCGTAGACGCTGCTTTCAAGGCGAATTGTGTAAAAGACGATACGGCAAGATCGATCATAGGCCCCTGAATGGAACAGAAGCGCGCGAATGAGTATATAGACCACCGGAGAGCGGTAACGGGATCGACAGACCATCGAAAGCTGTGCAAAATGAATCGCAGAACGCAAAACATGTGATCTTCTTCAAAGGGGTGACGACCAACAGAGGGAGGCTCTGCGCTGGCGAATAACGCTCGAGGGAGGGCGGTGGCAGTGAGGTTGACCATAGTACTGCCTATGATGCCTCAGCGGTGTCGGGCGATATATGGTCTGATGTCGAGGCTGAACCATCCGATGGATGTGCATGACCCGAAACACCAAAGACCCGGAGGACCTTGCGGACGCGAGATCGTAGCTTGGCCAGGAGACGGCCCATCCGCGCAAAATCGGCGAAGGACCGTCTGGCCCCGTCGTCGCGCATGCAGATATACGTCGTACGACGACCCTCTCAGCCATCTCCACGACGTCTACACCCGAGGCAGCAGATGCTGCGCTAGGGGAGCTGGGTCGCACGGAGAGGCATTCCGATGGGTCGAGTCGCAGGCGCAGTCGCCGCTAGCCGCGCACGACGCCTCCGGGGCCGCGTTCTGCACTACGCGCTGTTGAGTGCTGGGCTCGGCGATACCTGCCGTACGCATCACCTCGTCAGCGGATTCGAGACAGATTACGAGCAAGCGCACTCACCACCTGGATACCGTGCACACCCGAGGACGACGCCTTGTAGTGACAGTCGCGTAGATTGCGGGAATCGGTGCGTGGCCCGCCCTGGCCACAGATATCCCACCAGCGCCGCCGAGGATGCGATGATGCGCAGGCAGTCGTCGTGTGTGGGAAGTACGCTGCATTGTTCTCCCCCGAGCAGCCCCAGTCGCCGAGTTAGGCGGGGATACGCCGCAGAAGCGGAAGCAGACTTGGTGGGCGGAAGCAGAGAGTGGGGGACGCGTGAATCAGCCGCGCGCCGAGCTCCGAGTCGGCCACGTTCCCCGGCGCCAGATTCGCGCTTGTCCCCTTTGGCAACTAC
>NW_007360354.1:0-7335 GCF_000271585.1 Trametes versicolor FP-101664 SS1
TCAGGACATCTTTAGGCGGGGGGCTCGCGTTCGTGCGAGCGACTACTTGCTAGATCTCGCACCGATCGCTACATCGCTCTCCTTCGCTAAACACGCCTTCGCCTGTCTCTGTGCCCGCCTTCTGCCTGTCTTTGGTGCGCTGCCCGCCCCTGCCCTCGATGTGCCGACATTCCCCATGCCGTTCTCGCTGCCCCTCCGCGCTGCCTTTTGGCATCATACCAGGGCCATGAACGCTTCGTCGTTCTAGATAGTCCACGCTATTAGTACGTCCCGCGTCCGCGCTCCAGCCGGCTGCCCTCACTCACCTAAATGCTCGGGTGCAGGAGGCCCGTCGCGTGAGAAGCGCCAGCTGATCGTCATAATCGGCCCGGCGATGCACTCCTACGTCGCTCGCGAGAAGAACGGCCAGCAGGACACGATCCCCGCTCCCTGTACGCGTACCTCCGCTGCCAGAGGTCTGGTTCTGCACGGTCTTATCCGCGACGCCCCTTCTCGGGCACAAAGGTGTCGATAGCTGTATCTGCCACGCATACGCCTGTGCAAGTACCAACATGCCGCGCGCGGCCTTCGCCGGGAACGCGCGCATGCGCTGCGAGTGTTACTGCTGCTCTCTGCAATGCAATACGCGAAGCATCCACGGGCGAATGGTACAGCACGGTATAGTACACACTTAACTCGCATCAGGTGCGATTTCAGCCCCCCCGCTCGTGATTTGCGCTCACCATGTCTGTTTCTAGGGCCGCACGCATTTCAAATCACGAATACCCGCGCGCCGACGCTCAGTACGATCTAGGTTCTTCGTACAGGATCAAGGCACGCTCTGTATGCACCCTCCGACGCAAGTGTACGCGGCACGGCGGAGTGGTTACGCAAGCAGCCGCTGCCCGCAATCGTCCCCAAGACCTCCATGCCCAGCGCGCAGACCTCCACGCCCCACATCCAGACTCCCAGCGCACGTTTATGACGCCCCGTAAACTCCGTTTCCACACGCGCGCGAGTGTTGTCATCGTCCTTCGCCGCGCACGTCGCCGGCACGGGGGCGACTCCCCGGCCGTCTTCCGCCATCCTATCGCGCTCCCCTCGTCACCGACACGCAGCATAGCTATCTCATGCGGGGTGTGTAGCATTGGGTCCGCATCGGGTACGTTCCCAGCTCATTCGCGTGCGAACTGCGCTCACCATGTCCAGTTTCCAGGTCGCTCGATCACGGAAAATCGCATATTTCCGCAGCCAGCTCTCAGATCGACGTCTACAAACACTCTACGCGCTCTCGAGTAGCCCCCGAATCGTGCACTACGACACTCGCGGCGTGCAACGGCGCCAGGCGGCCGTACGCGACCGAGGACGGAGCCATGTTCGCGCGCACCCCGCCGACCGCGGCTGACAGTCTGGAGGTCTGGAAAGCGTACGTCACGCTCCTCCGAGCCTGCCCGCCTGTGCTTGTAGGCGCCACGCGCGTCCCTCGCGTCATACACCACTCTGTCGACCGCCCCTCGCGCCCGCAAGATCTCGACTCGCGCCCGAACGCCGCATCGGACGCCCTCGCCGACTCGACGGCGGCTCCCACGCACACAGACGCATACATCCACCCGGTTTCAGCGCGATACGAGGAGTCGGAGATCGGCCGATTTTCGACGATTTTATGGTCATTTTCGAAGACGTCCCCGCCGCCCCGCTCCAGCCACGCGTCCTCCGCCCGCGCCGTCTGGCACGAACACCTCTGTGGGTATTTGGAAGTGTCCCCGGGTATCACGGCTCGCGCCCCGCGGGTGTGGCTCGCCCGGTGCGATCGGCTGCCGCCGGCCCCGCGACAAGATGTCGAACCGCGCGCGAACGCCGCGGCGGAACCCTTCGTGAACTCGACGGCGGGCTCGTCGCACCGGGTCGCAGCCGCCCCCCGAATTTGGGCTCGATCCGAGCACAAAAAAATTTGCGACAACTCGGCGGCTCCGTGGGCGAGCATTTCGAAAATTGCCCGCCGCACCTTGCCCTCGCGTCCTACCGCCGCGCGCCTTGGCACGCGGGCTCTCTGGGGCATCTGCTACCATGCAGCACGGCGAGGACGCCCGCAAACGAGGCGTATCGGCGCGTGGACGCGTCGGAGGCCGCGCGAGGCCCCCAGATCTGGCAGTACGCGCGAACGCCGCCCCGGGCGCCGTCATGCACGCGACGAGAGGCGGCTCGTACCGGGGCGCGCCCGCCCTCCAAGTCTCGCGGCGATATGCGCACAAGAAATTTGGGCCGCTGTCGACCGTTTCATGTGGCGGGCCAGAATGAAGACGGACGGGTTCGGCGCGACGGGTGCGACCGCCCCGCTGGATGGCCTGTACATGTTACCTGAGCCGAGGCTACGTAGCGGGAGCTCATCCTCGGGGCCCGTGCTGGAGGTTCCCCGGCGCGGAGCCGAAGCGGCCGTCGTGGAGCATCGTGCCCGCCGCGACGCCCTCACCTCGAGACGCATGGGACGACCGCTCGAGAGCCTGGACGACGCCGCCCCGCCCCAGCGCCGCCGCCGCGGAGATCTGGAGATGCCGTGTCAGGGGGCGGGGAGACGTCGCCCCGCGCAGTATCTACGTAGAATTACAATATACGCCGTTAGAGTCCCCTCCGCGACACCGTCCTGGCACCCCAGACGGTGCCTGCGTAGCCCATCTCTTCGACCGTGGTGTGCTCGTGGGTGGCGAGGACGGCGGGTGTTGCCCGCGACGTCTGTGCTCGAGGTCAGTGCTCCCGCGTGGATGAACGTTAGAGCGCAGTACTGACCGTGGTGAATAGCAGGTTCGAGGTCGCCCACATCGGGCTTCGTATGTCGTGCGGGGTGAGTGGCGGCGGCAAACAGAGCAGCTGGACTGTCGTTGTGAGTGGCCTGCGCGCATTCGTAGATGAAGCACCCGCTCACGATGGTTCCCAGCGGCAGAGGACGCGGATGCGAAGGGCCTTCGCGCTCGAGGCTTTGAGTGGTCGTATGGCACACGGTCGACGCGACGCGGATGCGAGCGCACGCCTCGGCGCCGCGCGATGTGCTCGTACGCGGCGCGATCACGCGTGCTACTGCTACAGAATTGAGCGCGCCAGCACGGTGTCGACCGCGCGACGTACCTCATCGCTCGTGGCCACCCGCACCGCGGGTTTGCGGCAGCAGGCGCACACGTCCACGACGGACGGTGTTTGGTCTGGGCGGCCCGGGGGAAGCGATAGCGCGGACATGGCCGCTGTATCCCGTCTGCAACGATACGACGATGCCGTGCAATGAGCACTCACCGCGGAAATCACGCGCCTCGATGATCCTGCCCCTGCAATACAAGTTTCGCTGTTCGGCGGCGTGTTTGACGCTTGCGCACGGCGGCTCACGGAGGTCTGCAGACCGAACGGTGAGTTCAGGATTCTCGCAATCATATGCACAGCTGACATACCTCTTGCATGGACGTCGCGAACATCGTGCGACCCTTCGCGGGCACAGACAGGAGGTATGGGTACGAGGGATGGGACGAGGGATGGGGCAAGGTGAGCACGCCCGCGTCGCGACCACGCCCGTACTTATCCTCGACATGGTTTAGGGCCGTCCCGTCTCCCCGCGTCGTATCATGGCCCGTGCGGCCGCCGTGCACTGGAGCCAAGTCCGCCTCCGTCGCACGGAAGCAGCGCATTACGGACACGGAGCCCCAACTTTACGAGAGCACCCGGACAACGCACCGCGCCCGCCGCGCGGCGCACCAACCAGCGGGCGACACGCCCACGGGCAGCCGAGCGTGACGGCGCGAGCGGGAGAAGGACACGCACGACGGGGTCGGGATGGCTACAGGTACGCGCGTGGTGTTTCACTGTTGACGTTGATCTGCGGGGTCTGGGTGCGCTCGGTTCGGACGGCGAGGGCGCCGTATGCGAGGTATCGCGGAATACCCTCATTTCGAGCGGGCGTGGGCATCGTCGCGGCGGAACTGCCGCGGCAACGGTGAGGGTGTCCCAGTTTAGTACAACCGCCATCGCTTCGCGGCGGGCGCAATTCTGTCGGCACGAGGCAGGGGTGGCGGTAAGCAGAGCGGGCTGTCCTTCTCACGAGGCAGTCTCGAGGATTACACCTGCAAGTAGGTATGCACACGACGTGTACATTACGACAAAATATATCTTGTCCCTATCATGCCTGCTCCTATGCGGGCGCTCCGCGGCCTCGTATGATGATTACAGCGATCCAGACGGCGGGGAGCACGCAATGCGAGCTCTGGACGGCTGCGGTGAGGTCCGGAATGTTCCAACTTTGAGTGGATACCGATGGGACGCGCTTCCGGGATCATCCAATGTACGTACAATTTGGATTTAGCGGTATGAGAACCTACACCCTTCTTCTGTCAGTACCAATAGTCGTCTCATCGTCAAAACGCTCGTTTCTGTCATGGTGTAATTTTTGTAGGCAGCACCCAAGAAACCTTGCTGCCAGTACCGGAAGGAGCAGCGCACCGAACACACTGTTTGTGACCGGCAAGACCCCCGAGTGCCGTCGGGGTCGGGTTTCCCTCGCGACTGGCTTGGGAGCATCCTCACACGTTGCACTGCAGTCCGTGCTTATTTATTATGCGAAGGTGCGTACGCGAGGCATGGGAACGGTGGCACATTCGCCGCTGTTTACAATTCCGCGTGGATCCGAAAGACTCGGAGCTCAAATCTTGAGAACAGTTCGGCGAGAGCCCAGGGTGAGAACCTCGCACATTCAGGCTTCCACCGCGAGTTCCTCGGCTATGTATCTGTACAGTGTACCGTGCCGCAGAGCGCTGGGGCTTTTTTTGCGGATGTAAGTAAGTACTCGGCGTGTTTCTACCAGACTCGACGAGTTTGAAAGCTCAGGGACCTAGTAAAGACGGAGAAATTTTAGAAGCCCCTTCGTGCATGGACAGGGACTTTCCAGCATAATATACACAGCGAAGAGGAAGGCAACATTGTGGCCGATTGCAAGATTCGGCCGGTGTGGCGGCTCGAGCTGCGGCTTCGAACATTCTTACCAAAATAGGCAGGCCAACTTAGCGCACTCTGGTGCACTTGACTCGGGCATAGACTTACATATCGCGCGCTCACTAGTACTGCTTCTGCAAATTCACCTTGCCCATTGGCAATATTTCATTATACTCACGGCAGTTCTAGCCGGAATTTCCGAGTTCATGTGGGGGTGGCATCTCCGCAGATCTCGTCCACCCATGATCCTCCGAGTGCACCGGCAGCGCCCAGCGTATCCATACCACCGTGACCCTGATATCCGAAATCAGAACCGTGCGGCTAGTAAGCGCAAACCTTCGGCTCCCCTACACCGCTACAGAGACTGGAATTGCTGCCTGTGCTGGAATGCAGAAATGAACTTGAGGCTAGGAGCAACAGTGTGAGCACTTTACTGCACCCACTGTTGCTCCTGTCCCCTTCAGTTCTCAGTGCAAGGAATACAACATTAAATTGCTTGCACGCACAGAGCTGTGCACATATTTTTTATTCATATGGTGAAGCACAGGCCCTGTTTCATGTGCATCAGGACGTAAGGAGAATTGGCGAGGGCACACACAATATACCAGTCCTGAGCTTTGACCATGTCCGATCACACCGCACGCACTGTGCAACTACTATTGGCTGAGTGGACAGATGGAGCCAGACATATGGCACGCAGGCGATACGAAGCAAGATCACGGAGCAGTCGCTTACTGCCATGGCAGCGGCGTCCGCAATGCTTACTGACATGTTCTCACCAATAGCACATCAGAGCGGGTTACCATCCACTTAGCCGTCCACACGGCGCTGCCGTGGGCCTTGCGCTCGCACGCATAGGTCGCCGACAGTGCGCTGCCAGGGACCGCTGTGTCGCCATCTAGAGCTTCTCGAGCAGGCAATGCATTGGGCTTACCGCCTGATCTTGTGCTCCTGATGCCTGCCTCGCGATACATACCTACTCCGGAACCACCTTCGAGTCGACCTGAACCTGTACCTCTGTGTCCTGCCCCCAATCACCTGTCAGCACAATCTCGACCTGCATGCAGCACTAGTGGTTCTAGACAACACACCTCGGAGCGGGACACCCGTTTTCAAGCTGCCCTTACGATCCTGAGCGCCACCGTGACGGAGTTGAAGCTGGGATACGGCCAGGTGAGTATCTTGGCTCAAACGAGCACTGAGAGCGGCGCTGTCTGCTCGGGCTACTAGCCATGGGATACGTGCTGATTTCCGTAGAAGCATGCAGTTATGCCGCACGCTCGCGCCCAACTACTGCCGTACACGCTGACACTTTGTAGTCTGTCCCCGCATCCCCCCATGCTCACTCTCCCCAACCGTCAGTTCACGACACAGACCTCGGAAACTCCCAAAACACGCACGGACATTGCAAGCCCGAGCTCGCGGTACGACTTTCCACTTGCCGAACCTGAAGAAAGCATCTGCGGGTGTACACGGGAGCTCTGGGGCGCGAAGCGAACAGGAACGGCGGGGCGAAGCCCAACCCACCTTGCGCAAAGGTGAGCCGCTGGCTGAAATGTACGGCTTCCCACTCATCAGGCGGCGACATTTTGAAGGAGCTTATGGACGCCAGCCGCAGCGGCACGCTCAAGCATCCGGACCGCACGGACATCTGTCATATCCGTCCCTGCCCACCACACTCGCCGCCATGCGAGCCGTGCTCCTCGTGCTCTATTGGCGGCGCTGTAGACAACTCGTGGGCCCGTGGCTCGGTTTCAGTTCCCGGCATGTTTTGGTGAGCCTATTTGTATTCTAGGAGCCATCTGCTCGCGGAGACCACAAACCGACTTAGGAGTCGATTAGTCAACCCACGACGGTTTGACCAGGTACGCTCGCGAACACATTTTAGCAGCGCAGGGGGCAGGCCGCGCGGAGGGGCCAACAACGCAGTCCGGCATGATGCCAGTGCGCATTTTGATCAGCGCAGACACGCTCCCACATCACCAGCGAGAACGTGCGCACCGAGTTCGATACAAGCTATCGGACGAGAACATCGAGCCCACCTCCCGCGTGCCCGATGACGAGGCCCGATGGAGATGGACAGACTACAAGCAGCCAGAGTACGTACCGTTTCTAGTATGTCGCATGCGTCCCGGCGGGTTCCGGCTAACTTGTCCGCTATCGCAGACCGCGAATATGGCGTCGAGGCGTGTGTCTGGATGCCCGACCAGCGTACCAACGTCGGACGCGGGCGGGCGAGGCTGAGCGGTTGTGGTAGAGAGCAGAGACGCGGTGCGCGCGACGCGACTTTGCCGATTCGAGCACCGTCGGTTTAGGCCGCCCTTGGACGTCGACGACGCGAAGTCGATTTCTCGCTCTTCGTATTTGGTTTCTGCCGCGCCGTGTTTTATG
>NW_007360355.1:0-6541 GCF_000271585.1 Trametes versicolor FP-101664 SS1
CCTAACCCTAACCCTAACCCTAACCCTAACCCTAACCCTAACCCTAACCCTAACCCTAACCCTAACCCTAACCCTAACCCTAACCCTAACCCTAACCCTAACCCTAACCCTAAGCCTAAGCCAGTAGGAAGCGCAACGATGAGGTCCTGCTTCCACTGCAGCCCAGCCATAACCGCAAGCTTCTGGCCTTCATTTGACCACTTTGCTTCAGGCTTGAGCAGCACTTCACGCAGCGCATCCAAGGCCTCAGCCTCAGTGGGAATGGGTGCTGTACAAGAGTCAGACTATGCTGATTGAAAGCAGAATACAACTCACCTGGCTTTGGCAGCGGAACAGGGACCTGGGCACGTGGAATGGGAGCAACATGGGCAGGGGCTGGGGCAGGCAACACGTCGTCACGGTACATGCCTTCTGTGCGGTCTTCTGCACAGAATATAAGGCAATGTGCTCAGATAAATAAATAATGGCTTACCAGGGCTGGGGGAGCGTGGAAGCCTAGGTGCAGGTGCTTGTACCTGAGCGGAGGGGCCAGCCATGGGTCCAGGAACACTGGCACCAGCCAGGAAGGTCTTGAGGTCCGCAAACATCCCCTGCAACTCTTGCTTGGTTGAGGCAGATGTGTCTTGAATGCGCTGCTCAATAGCAGTGAGTCTGGGCTCTAGCTCGTCCCGGACAGCCTGCACGGCAGCCTGCACCATGGCCTGTACATCCAACCCAGCTGGAGCAGCAATGGGGAGGCGGGCAGGCTCAGGCTTGAAGTTGACACGTGCAGCATCCTCCAGAGAGAGACGGTTCCCGCCTGTAAACTTGGGTAAGCCAGAATATTTGAGACAGCAGAAGAAACTTACCTGGCACCAGGCCAAGAACCTTCTGCCAGAGCACAGAAGTCTTGAGGAACGGCCCAATGTAGTCTTCTGCCAGGCCAGTTGCAGACCAGTTGGTGACACCATAGCGGGTAGTGTCCACACTGTGCGAGTGCCCAGCCTGCGCAGAGTCCACCGTGTCCTGGTCCTCCAGCCACATCTCCTCCAGGCCAGCATGCTTGCGGCGGAAGGGGGTAGAGCACTGGCGCCACTTGGAGATGCCAAGCTCAATACCCAGATAGGCCTGCGTCCAGAGCCTCATCTCTTTGGTGATGTCTTCCCCATCGAAGGGCCTGTCATAGTTGACAAACAAGAAGTCCTGATAGAGCGACTTCACCTTCTGGTTGCCTGGGAAGAGCACGCTCACGCAGAGCTGCGCAAAGGGGCGGCAGATTGCCTCCTTGTAGATGAACACGGCTGCGAGCGCCGCGTTCAGGGCATGGGGAATGACACGGTCCAGACCAGAGGCAGCGCGCATCTTGTGGTACGTCCGCATGAGCACGATGTACTCCCCAATGATGCGCAGGGCGCGGAGCATGCCGGCAGGAGTGTTGGCAGTAGGCATGGCAGTGAGTTCCGTAGTACGACCAGGCGCACCACAGTTCATCTCAGCCTGGATGAGACAGAGAAGGTTGAGGCGAGTGAACCCAGACAGCCAGATAGACAGCTCCACGGTGTTCCAGATGACCTTGCCATCCACAATCTTGATCACGAAGCGCTTCCGCAGCGCAGGGGTCCGAAGGATGTAGTCTGCAAGCTGGTCCGTTGGGCCCAGCGCATCCTGGTTACGGCGGTCTGCGAAGAGCGAGTAGCCTGCCTTCTTGTTGCCCATGTCATCCTGCAGCGCGGCAATGTCGATGGGGAAGTGGTGGCCAAACAGCAGGGTGTCCTCGAGAAGCGTCTTCGTTGCATCCTCCAAAGCGCCCTGGCACTCGCGTAGGGCCTGGAGGGAAAGCTCCTCACCTAGATAGATGAGGGTGGAGAAGTTGGTTCCGTCCTTCCACACCATGTTGGGCTCGTTCTGCGTGGACATGGTGATGCTGGACGCGCGGTGCTGCAAGGACTTGAGTGAGTGGAAGGTAGACTCACGCCCCACGGTGAACCATGGGCGCAAGTCATGTGCAGACTGCGTGAGGGTGGCAGGGTGATCTTCCCGCGAGAGGCGCTGGTGGCACTCATACAGGAATGTCAAGCGCTAGAAATGGTCAGAGTAGATTGAATGAAGCAGCACACAATCACTCACCATGTCATACACGAGCTTGGCGAATATCCCCGTCACGCTATCCGGCTTCTTCAAACTCCCATCCTTGTTCACCTGCGTGTGGATCACGAAGCAGACGGTGGGGTCCGGGAAGAGGTTGTCCACTGTGGGGGTCCACTCGCGCATCCACAGCGCAAGCAGGAGTGAATGGATGGCCTGACCAGCATCATCCATGTCACCTTGCAGGCCACGGTGTAGGGCTTGAAGTGCGGCCTTCACGTCTAGTGGCAGGTCCATGTCTTGCCCAGCCCGCAGCAGGAAGAGCAGCAGTTGCACCACGAGACGCTCGTAGGCACGCAGCGTACCCTCTGCTTGATGCCGCGCAAACGGCTGGTGGTTGAAGTCGCTGAAGGACAATATAAGCGGACTGGCTAGCAAAGAGAATGTAGACTTACCTGGTGTCCGTGTCCGTGTGCAGGATTTGGAGGCACACATCACTGGTGGTGGCAATCAAGTCATACGCCCTCTCCACGTAGTTGCGGACGCAGGCGATGAGGTAGAAGAAGGGCTGGCCTTCTTCAGGAGGCTTGATGAGATTAAGCATCTCCTGCGGGTCCCTACCATCTATGTACTCCATCCAGCGGGTGGTGGCATGCCAGGGGCTGATGTGGCGGTGGTCCCGTTCCGTGGCAGGGATAGGCGGGCGGGCGTCGAGCTCCTTGCGCAGGGCAGTGAGGTAGTTGGCAGAGGGGGAGGTGAGCTGGGCGGAGCGGGGGACACAGGAGAGCCAGCCATGGTGGGTTGCGTCATGTTGACTGAGGCGTTGCATCCAGCCAGTACGGAGGCCTTCAGCGACAATCCTCTCATGGTGAACCTTCCACACATGTTTAACAACCCCTTGACCATGGGTATACATGGCAGGGCACTGTGGGCACTCCACACCCCACTTACGCTCCAGCCCCTCGTACTCCAGGTCTCCAGGGTTGATAGAAGGCCATCCAGACTTGACAAACCCCTGGCGCACGATGTCCTCCAGGACAGTCTTGTTGACAGCCACGCGGGCTTCCTCGTGCACGTGGTGATGGTTGATGGCAGCGGTAGGGGTGACTACTGACTTGCAGCTCATGCAGATCAAGGCTTCTAGCCGGCCATTGATCTGATAGCCCCAGGTGGCGAGTGTGCCGTCCGGGACATCATAGAGCTGGAAATAATAATAAGCAATGTGTAAGGGACATATTAAATCTATACTCACCTCTGAAGCCTGCGCCTCACCCTGTGGAGAAGGAGGGGGGTCCAAAGACATCCCAGACACATTTGAGTGCTGCCCTGGGCTCCGCGCAACATCCATGGGGGAGGCAGGGCTCCTGGGGGAGGCAGGTCTCGAAGGCTATAGAATATTTGAGTGCTGTGAATATTTACAGGATTACAAACTTACAACTGGGGTGGCAGGGGCAGAAGGGTCTTCTGGGATAGGAGGGAGAGCAGCAGCAGCAGGTATCTAGTATATTTGGTCAATATCTGAAGAGATACAGAATATATGGTGCTTACCTTCCAGTTGTCATGTCCAACTGCCCTGAGATGGAAAAACAGGGTATTGTAGTTGAGCAACCGTTTGGTGCAGACCACATTTTGCTGATCCAGACACTGGCAGATAACACGATTATCAGAGCCCCTCTGAATAGAAATAAGGGGCCCTGTCTTGGAAAGAGGATGCTGATGGACAGAAAACAGATACTTGATGCATTTCTGCTCATGATTGCTTTTAGACTTCTCATAAGAGGTCTGGCAGTGATCACAGAAGCCACCCATAGTTGTTGTTGAGATAGAGAGAGAATAAGCAGAAAAGGGGGATAGTGATGGTGATGGTAAGAGGTCAAGAGAGGTTTTACTGATCAGGATTGAATATGGATTAGACACAAACATGGACAAACAAGAGTTGCCTGCCAGGCAAGGTCAGTTACAGGATTATATAATCAGGTCACCCAAGAGTGACTTTCAAACCACTTTGGTTTGAATGTCACTCTTGGTGACTAGGGTGACCTGTGACGTGACCAAGGTGCGCAAATTGCCCTTCATGGTCACACTGTGACCTAGTTACATCAGCTGCCCACATCAAGATATGATGTCATTGATCTATGTATCTAGGGTCAGGGTTGATAAGGGGAGACCTCAAATGCTTAGATAATCACCCTCCATCAAAATATGATGTCATTGATCTATCTAGGGTCAGGGTTGGGTGGGGGAGCCCCCAATTGATTATATAAGCCTCCCTGGCAGAGTACTACACAATGTAGTAAGCTCATATTGAGAGAACCAGACAAGATACATTTATGATTCAAGGTGCGTTGTGTAGCCCTCAATCAGGGCTATGGAATGGTGCCAAGATGCGCATTTACTACATGGTTTTTGGGCGAGATATGAGCATTTTATGCATGTGCCACTCAGAGTTTACTACACAATGTAGTAGGCTGATATTGAGACAACCAGGGCAGGTAAAATCATGAAACAAGATGATTTGCGTAGCCCAGGCATAGGGCTATCAGACCATCAAAAGAAGTAAGTTTACTACATGGGTTTTGGGCGAGATATGGACACTGCACTGATTCTGCACACAAAGCTTACTACATTATGTAGTAAGCGAATATCACAACAACCAGGCCAGATAAACTCAAGCTGTAAACTGCGCTGTGTAGACCCGATAGAGGGCTATCTATACGTACAGAGAAGTGAGTTTACTACATGGGTTTTGACCGAGATAGGAGCCCTGCACTGATCCCCCTCCAAAGCTTACTACATTATGTAGTAAACTGATATTGAGACAACCAGAGCAGTTATGACAATGAAACAAAGTGCATTTGGTAGCCTGGACAGAGGACTACTGGACCACAAAAAGAAGCGAGTTTACTACATGGGTTTTGGGCGAGATAGAAGCCTTGCACTGATTCTGCATACAAAGCTTACTACATCATGTAGTAAGCAATTATTGAGACAACCAGAGCAGATAAAATGACGAAACAAGGTGCGCTATGTAGGTCGGATTGGGGGCTATAAGATGGTAAAAAGAAGTGAGTTTACTACGCGGGTTTTGGGCGAGATAGAAGCCTTGCACATACCTGTCACCAAGCCTGACTTCCTCATATAGTAATAATGTAGTAAGCCTGTATTGGGACAACCACTGGGGATATACTCATGAGCGTAGGTGCGTTTGGTAGCCCTGATTAAGGGCTATAAGAAGGTAGAAAGAAGTGAGTTTACTACATGGGTTTTGAGCAAGATAGGAGTCTTGCACATATCTGCCACCCAGGGTGACCTCTAATGTAGTAAGCCAGTATTGAGACAACCAGTCGGTGTAAATTCATGATACCAGGTGCGTTGCGTAGCCCTGATTGAGGGGTATAAGGAGGTGGAAAGAAGTGAGTTTACTACAAGAGTTTTGGGCGAGATATGAGCCTTGCACTGGGCAGCATATGGCAGGGCTTGGCAGAGGCAGTGGGATATCTTGACCCCCAGCACAGCTATTGATATGGAATAAATTGCACATTATAGACGTCACTGGGAGCTACTAGGGGCCATATAGAAGTCACTTTACTACCCTACCTATGCCAGAGGTAGGACACTGACCTGGGGTGCTAGTGGTGAGAGCGAATTTTTGTAGTGAGTGCACAGCCACAATCGCACCAGCATCGGATAGCCACCGTTGAGGGCTACCAAAATATACCATAATATCACCTTACTACATGGGTTCCTGGGCCAGAATGAGCTTACTACATGGCTTACTACATCCAATACCCTTACTACATTACGTAGTAAGCGCATTGTGGGACGGGGAGCGCAGCCACCGCCTCGTAACCACCACCAACGTGTAGCCAAGAAGCGGGGCTACTGGAAAACGCAATGTAGTAAGGGGTAATCTGTAACGGTTGCGGAGCTACGGCCCTAACAATGACCTTACTACGCCTTACTACATGCATCCTGAGCTCAGGATGGGGTTTTATAGAGATAGGGTTCCTGTGGAGAAAAAGCTTACTTCCGTGTCCGATACGCTTACTTCCGACGGAAGTAAGCTCAGCGTCGGCCCGGACGCACAGCCACCGGCACGTAACCACCACCATCGTGTAGCCAAGAAGCGGGGCTACCGGAAAACCTTTGGAAGTAATAGTACATCCATAACGGTTGCCAAGATACGGCCTTACTTCCGCCTTACTTCCACCTTACTTCCGTGCCACTGAGCTCAGTGGCAGGTTTTATAGAGATAGGCACGGAGGCGCGACAAGAGGGAGGTGAAGCGCGGGGGACTCCGAACGCGGAGGAGGCGGAGAAGTCGGCCGAGGAGGAGCAGTGAACGGACCCTCGTGGTCCCCTCTCAGTACCTCTAGGTACTTAAACCCACCCAGACGTCGCACCACCGTCATGGTGTATATACTGGTGCTGGACGCTACCGCGTCCCCTACCCGCCGCAGAAATGCGAGCACGTCAC
>NW_007360356.1:0-5943 GCF_000271585.1 Trametes versicolor FP-101664 SS1
CGCCCACGTCGACATCGCGGAGCACGTCGCGGGCGAGCCTCGCCAGCTCGACATCATCTCACCGGGGGTTAGGACGGCCCGTCAACCCGACCTGCGAAGTGATCGTGTATGTATACTTGCAGGTGAGATGTTTGAGACGCGCTCCTCGGAATCGATCCTGACGCAAGGGCAGGGCCGCCACAACCCGATGATTATCCAGGCCGTGGGCACACCTCGCGATAGCGTCGTGGAATTCCATTTCGCGCAACCGAAGATTAACAGCGACCTGGGCATAGTCGCTGCGGATCGGGCCAAGCCCACGTTCACGAAGTGGAACTTGACGATCAAGGGATGGGCCGACTATCCAAAGCCGCACCACCCGGTGTTTCTCGCTCCTGGCGAGCGCGTTCTGTACCGCGAGACGACCGTCACCAACACCCCTAACCTACAGCACTATGTGGCTCTGCTCTTGCCCCCCTCCCTCGGTACCGATACTCGCCCCTTGCTGCCCTCCACGGACTACAATAACCGCCACCGCAAGGACGCACGCTCTGTATCGCCAGCGCCCTCCCGCTACAGGACGGTACCGAGTTCATCAATGGTTTCCCTGGATGATGTCTTCGCGGGAAGCAGCGCTCGCGCCGAATCCAGCGTGTCGAGGCGAACGAAGTCGTCCACGCCGCACAAAGTCGTCGCGCGGCGCTCGTCATTTATCGACCGCTTGTTTGGGGACGACGCGCCTGACGGGGCAGAGAAGCGCGGGGTCAAGCGGGCGGGGTCCTCCACGCCGAGCGCGGTCGGGAAGCGTCGAAAGCTGCCGACCAGGGAGAGCAGCCCCAACGCCATAGATCTCACTGGCGGGGGTCCGGAGGCCGGTCCATCGCACTCGAACAGAAGCTTGTCTCGAGGCAGCACCGACCAGGCGATGGCTGGCAGGTCGAGCGGGTCAGGTTTGGGCGGTGGCATGCCGGCTGCCACTGCGAACGTGGGTACACACTCCCTCAACGGGCCCGCGAAGGACCAGGGTGGGCGGTTGAGCGGGCCCGATGAGGGGTACATCGTAATTTCGGATAACGAGGACGAGCTGTAGCTAGAGTATTTGCATGTAACTACGTTCTGGAAGACGGCATAAGTAGCGCGTGGCGAGCGCGCCGACGCTCTAGCCGCCGGGTGAGCGACTAGGTCGGTGGGGCGACGTGCTATGCATTGGCTAGTAGGCGTTAAGGTCTGCAGGAGTCGGCTAAATCAGGACATACGCGTGGCAGGGCAGCGGGACTTACCAGTAACCGGCGGCAGGTCCGTGCGCTTGAGCGAGGGCGGGACAGGTGGAGGCGAGCAGCTCGAAATCTCTGCCATCATCGCCCGAATGCGCCCTTTCCGCTCCGCCCCTAGTGCTTCATCCTCAATCTGACGATACCCAGGCCTCGACACCATGCTACGACGTAACGTTCGAATGCCGCGCGGCGTGAAGCACATGACTGGCGCGTCCAAGCCCTGCACGAGAGAAGCCGCGTACAGCGTGTCGAAGGAGGGGGAAATGGAGCTGCACGACTCCCACTTGGGCTATTTGCGGGAGGGACCACCTCTGAAGCGTGCCCGGAGGGACGAAGATGGGGCGGGTCGCTCGGGGGCCAGCGTCGAGCCGTCCAATCCGGAGGGGTCGAATATGGTGGCTGAGATGGAGGAGGACCTCTGGCCGTTTGCAGATTTGGATGAGGATGAGGATGTGAGCGGGAAGGAGAAGGGCGGGACTGTGCCTAGACCAGGATACAAAAAGGTGCGCCGATCTTACGCCAGAGCAGTGCGAATGCTCGCTGATTGGAAGCAGTCAATACCCTCCACCCGTATAGCCCAGTTCAAGCCCCATTTCGAGGACATTGTGTCCGACATGCTGTGGAGGGAGGGCGGGGGCGATAGCATGGGTACGTGCTCCCAAAAAGGATGCGGAAGCGTGGCAACGACGCAGTGTCGCGAGTGTCGAGGGCGAGAGCCGATGTGCATTCCCTGCTCGGTGACGGCGCACCGCAACCTCCCCTTCCACTGGCTCTCTGTCTGGAACGGGAATTACTTCGAACGGCGTGACCTCGCTGAGCTAGGATTCGTCATACGCCTTGGACACCATGGAGACGGATGTGCACACATACCGTGTAACGCCCAACCGCTCAAATTCGTCATTGTCCACGAGAACGGCGTACACAACTGTCTCCTGGAGTACTGCCACTGCCCCGGCCGCCGAAACGAGCTATCGCAGCTCGTGAGGTCGGATCTATTCCCAGCAACTCTTGAGCGGACGGAGACTGCGTTCACGTGCGATGTGCTGGAGCGGTTCCACCTCGACTACGACATCTCCAAGCGAAGCAGCCAAGATTTTGTCCGAATCCTGGAGGGTTTAAGCACGGGAGACAGGCTGACCGGATTGGTCAAGGTGAGCGCACGGTTTGCCGCGCACCGCTCCCCTGGCTAACTTCAGCTGCCTAGGATCGCTACCGCGATTTCATGATGGCGGCGCGCATTTACCGCTATCTGACCATGGTGAAAAGGGCCGGTAGAGGAGTGGGCGTCGTCGTGCCCGGCAGGAGGCCGGAAGACATCACGACGCCATGCTTCACGTGCCCGATTCCAGACTTTAATCTGCCGTCGGACTGGAGGGACACGCCTGAGTATCTGAGGTATGTTACGCCCACCGATGTAACTCAAACTGCCGCTGATATAGGACAGATACATATACCGAATAATATTCTGCGCAGACGGCAACTATAGTTTGCAAAAGAAATCCAAACCAGACGACGCCATGGACATCGCCTTGACTACTGGCCAGGGTTACTTCGTGCCTCCGTCGACGATGGACGCGTACCTGAGCAAGAAGTATAAGACGAAGACGTCGCAGCAGGACGGCGCGGAAGAGACCGACGACATAGTGGGTTGGTTACTGCTGCTGACGGCGTAGCATAGCTAACCGACGGTGCAGACGATCACATGTAGCGGCTTCAAGGTCGCGCGATCGCAACGCAAGGGGAAATTCAAGTATGTGGATAGCAGCGGTGTGCTATCCTTCTCCTGCGACCATCTGCATTTCCGGCCGGGCGGTACAGTCGATCTTCAAACGACGGAGACGTAAGTGGGTCGACGGCAATAAATGTGTACACTGACTGAGACCTGACGTAGGTGGGGCCACGGCGACCACGCGCTGCACGGGGCTGTACAGGGCACAGAGCAGCTATTCGAGCGGGGCATGTCGTACGACGTGATTTGCAGCTACATATGTCATCTGCTCGCGCGCCTGAAGAACTCGCATCCTGACACGGTGCGCCTGGTGAGCGACATGAAGATGTTATTACCGAAGATGCACATGCACGGGCACAGGGAGCTCTGTCAGATTGTATATGCGTTCTGCTACTCGCAGGGGTTTGGATTTGCTCATGGAGAAGGGGTGGAGACGCCTTGGGCCGAACTGAATATTGCGGGGCTGTCCACACGGGAGATGACCGCAGGTGCTCGTCATGACGCGCTCAATGCGCTACTGAACTACTGGAACTGGCGCAAGACGAAGGGCATGGGTATGTTGCAGCCGCTGTAAATAAAGGCCGACGCGCTGACTGGAGGTTTGCACAGGGCGCTTCCTCGCACGCAAGCTAGATGAAGCATACACTGCGCAGCGGAGAACGACCCGACATCTGGTGTCCCTGACATGTCTCGCTGGACCTGCAGCTGTGACCGATTGGTTGAAGATACCAGTTGACGACAACGCGCCAACACCGCTGACCTTCCACGAGAAGACCAAGGAATACGCAAAGAGCGTCTACATGTGGAGCCGAGCGGAATGTACGTCGCTCCAGGTGGTATATGCGCGTGCGTCAGATGACATATTTTGCAGTGCCGAGTGCGGAGCGTGCGCTCCAAGAAATTCTCAGTGGAAAGGGCAAGCACGCGAAAAGCAACAAGGACGGGGCGGCTGCCCGCCTCAAAAGCGCGGCGGCTATGTGGATCAAGACGGGTCTGGAGCTAGAGCAGGAGCTGTGAGTGACCATGGTGATGTGAGCCGCGGATAATAGGCACTGATTCATAATTCAGATTGCATCTACGCTACGTGACCGAGCAACAAGCCAGCAATAGGGAGGTGGTAGAGGACGGATTCGAGCACACAGTGAGCTGGAAATCGTGCCGGGAGAAGCTGGCGAAATGGCGGAAATCGCGTCGTACCCATATGCCACAGTGCGACGCGGACGAGGACGGTCTACATGTGCCAGAGGGATGGGATGAGGTGATGGGCGAGGAGGACGGCGACGACGTTGAAGAAGGGAGCGGGGCCGACGCCGGTGCAGAAGCGTTGGAGCTGCCTTCCGACTTTACCCGCGAGGAGCGGAGTGAGTACGAGTTGGACAGGCTGGCTGATTGTGAATTGCAGATCCGCGTAGGAATGGCGTTCGATCAGCTAGATGCAGTGCGCCTGGCAGTGCAGCACAGGGCGGCACATCTGGACCACAAGGCCAAAGCGGTGAAGGGAGCGAAAGCGAATGCGGCAGCCCAGGTGGAGATAAAGAGGGCGGATCAGCGCGCACGGGTTCTATCTACCAGGTATAATGCAAACTACGACAAAATCCAACTCCTGCGCGCTTCCACCGCCAATCCGCTGGTCGAAGACGTCTCACGACGGACAAAGGATGACGTTCTGGACGCACAAACCGAAGACGCGCCGGCCGGAACGGGTAAGGCCTCAAGCGAAGCGCAGGACTCGCAGCAACTGGACGTGGGGCCCGGTTCGCGACTTCGACGAATCGACCTCGACAAGGACCTCCGGATATCGAGCATAGCGACGCCAAGAACGTTGGGGGACAAGAGCTTGACCGCGTCATGGATCTGGGCTGTCTTCGAGGGCCCAGTCGAGGGAAGAACACGCGCTAGCAAGAAGGGGAAGACGTATTCCAGCGGTAGGTGGGACTTCCGCGGATAACGGTCAGCGCGTTGACCGTGGACTGCACATAGTCGACATAGTGCAATGGTTTCGAGCCAAGGCAGCAAAGGACCGTGCAGACGAGGCGGTAAACAAGCTATGTGCTGAGTTCCGACGTACGTGCATGGGGTACGGGGCGTACGCGGAGCTATGGCGTACAGCAGCCACACGTTGCGAAGGAGGAGAGCGTGCATATGCGTACAAGACCGCTGCCATGTGGGAACGCATGAAGAAGGCGTGTGGGGTGGAATACGATGCGGCGCGGAAGGAAGGTGTAGCGGGGGAATTGCTAGATCACACAAGGGTTAGTCTTGCGTCGCAGCGTTTTTCCTCGCAGTGTTGTTTTTGAAGCTCATGTTTAACGCATTGTTAGCCGACTAGGGAGTACTTTATGCAGCTCTTGAAGGACAAGGATACGAAGCCGTACGAAGAGATCATAGACCGGCTGGATACCCGAGGTTAGGGGAGTGGATGAGCGGGTACGTTTATACCATAGTTGGGGATAATCGAGGAGGATAATCCGGCATGATCATCGTCTTGTCGCGACGTGTGGAAAGAGCAGCGGCACTTACGATGAAAGAGCGGCCGTGAGGGTGGGCGGGGATAATCGAGGGATTATCGCGCAGGAGGTAATGGTACTGGGCGCTGGGACTATGGTCACATATCAGGGACACTTGGCGCAGTTGGTGTAGCGCAGTGGGCTTTGACAGGGAGTCGGTCGTTCGAGTCGCAGTGCAGCACAATTTTTATGAATATGCCACAGAATTATAGACTGGATTATCCGTGTGGTTGATCGGGCGGGTAGGCAAGGGGATAATCGACATTGGGGCAAAGCGTCCCGGTGGGAGTGGGGGATAATCCAATGATATAGGGCGGATAAAGTGTGATAAACGCTACGATAATCGCTCTACGAACTGGACATCGGAAACTATATGGATTAAAATCCCATCCTTAATGGGCGGGATGATCGGTGAAATGCATTAATAAATGCGAGTTGATTAACGAACTAAGTG
>NW_007360357.1:0-5894 GCF_000271585.1 Trametes versicolor FP-101664 SS1
GCGTCCGGGCTCGCCCCAACATTCAAATGCTCTCTCACCCTCCCCTCCCTTCCGCCGCAGACTCGGACAACACAAACATCCCACCTCACGATCTTTCCTCCCACCACCCCTCCGCCAACCACAACCACCACAACCACAGCCAGCACCCGCACCAGCTTCACCAGGCCGCTCTCTACTCCGTCGCCCCCCACCTCAACCGCCCTTCGAACGCTGCCCACCACCACCCGTTCGCGTTCCCCGGCTCCCAGCCCGGCTTCGACCATCTGCAGCAGCAGCAGCCCTCTCTCCACCACCTCGACCCTCATCACCCGCACCTCCACCCCCAGCAGAACCAGACGTGCGTCCCCGCACTCATCCCCCCAGGCATGGACCCCTCCCAGGTCGATATCCGCACATTCTATCCGTACACACCCAACGAGGTCAAGCACCGCAAGCGCACCACCCGCGCCCAGCTCAAGGTCCTCGAAGGCGTGTACAAGTGGATGACTTTCCATAAGCCTCTGCGGCTTTGCGGTCGTCCGTAAATGGTTGATCGAGTCTACCGGCCGAGATGCCGAGTCCGATTTGTACTCCGCCGGTCATAATCGTCGCCGTAGATGTTGAAGGCGCCGAACGTCTAGGAAGGGGGTCCCGACCCCCTCTCTAGACCTAAACGCGTCCGCAGACCGTCGTTCCTGACCCAAAAAGGCAGCCAATTCATGCTCCGCTCAGATCGCTATCTGAGGAGACCGCCAACGAGTGGGACGCCCGCCGTCCCTCCCTCAATTTCATCGTTGTTTCCTTCACCACCATATTCGTACCTCCTGGCGAGGTTACTGTTACTCTGCTTCACCTTCATCGCTTTTTCCTATCTTTCCTGCACTCCAATCTGCCATGGACCGCCCGGAAGACCAAGATCAGTACCCAAGATGGTCTCCCGAACATGCACGATGGTATCTTCCCTCGCCATCGCGCTCTGTACGTAAAATACTCGTCTCGCACATCTCCATTGTTCGCTCACACTCATTATAGGCAAATGTCTCCGAAGGGCCGACTTCTCAGCAGGCAACAGAAGTCGTCGCCGGCAGCGGAATGGACCACCCCTCCGCATCAGATTTGCAAGCTCGCCCGGGCCCATCCCATCCCCCCCGTCCACGGCCTGTATACCGTGCCCCCCCGGCCTTTCCCCCTTCTGCGGCGCCGGCGCCAGCTACTTTCGAAGCCCTCCCGTCATTCAACGCCGGTTTCCCACCGGGCCCACCGGGTCCACATCCGTTCATTTTCTCTCACACTTTTCCTCCCTCCTTCGGCTCTCAACACACCCAATCAGCTGGTCCACCCTCCCCCTCCCCCACTGCGTCGGGTTCGCGTGCATCTGCGCCCGTGCACCCGCCGTTCTTGCGCTCTGAATCAAGTTCCCGGGAGGGCAGTCCCGAGCTCCGTGGTGCCCATCATCCTGCTCCTGCACAGCCGAATCCCACCGCCGTGACGTCAAAGTCTGACAAAGGGAAGAAACGTGCCCTTGAGCACGGGACAAGCTCGGTCGCAAAGAAGCCGCGGGTCGCTCCGAAACCGAAAGCTGCCCCACCCAGGCTGAGTGCGAAGGCCAAGGGCAAGCAGGTGGTCAGGCCGCCAGCCGCTCTCCCTCAAAGCCACAACGGTCGTCAACCGGGCGCCTCCAACTACACAGACGAAGACATGGATGCCCTGCTCGACCTCGTTGAGGTAGAGCTTCCCATTGGGCAGAACGCTTGGCAGCGCATCACGGACGACTTCAACAGCTGGGCGCGGGAGAACGGCCGGCCGCCGCGCACGCAGAAGCCCCTCAAGACCAAGTACGATACAGTGAGTGTGCTACAAGGGGGTGGGTGTGATGTATGCTCAACTGACAACACTTATAGCTTGTGCGCACACCGAAGCCAACGGGCAGCGCCTCCGTTCCCGCCAACGTTGAGCGTGCCTGGGAAATCGAAGAGCACATCAACGAGAAGATTCACCTCGGTGTTCTCGATGACGGGGACATAGCGGACAACAACGAGGAGGTCAACGAGAGCATCATCGAAGTCGACGATGAGGCATCAAACTCCGAGGTTGAGATCGTCGACCCGCCAGTCCGTGCAAGCGCGAAGGAGCGCGGGCTGCTTGCTGCGAGCGCTCGCAAGCCGTTCGCTCAGCCGGTTATGAAGGGCTTCCGGGATCAGGCCACCGCGTCAACCGCCCGTGCGGCTGCATCCTCCCGCCGCGCTCAAGCACAGGATTTCATGTCCGCTGTCACCACATCCCTGGATCCCGCCGCACGCAATGCGCGTGATGATGCGCGCTATGCTCGCAGGTTCGCACAGGATGAGCTTCAACGGCTATCCAGCGACAACCGCGACCTTCGCACTCGCAACGACACGTTAACGGACCGACTGCACCAACAGTCCACAGAGGTTGCCCGTCTCCAGTCACGCCTCGACATGATGGAGATGATGCAGGCTGCACACGGGAATGGCCGGCGGCGGCATGATGACTGGGATACCGATGGCTCTCCGCGTCCACGTCGTCCACGCTCCTATGCACGAAGGTACTCCTCCCCACCACCGCCACCCATGTCTCCCCCCCGCATCATCCCCTCCGCATGCAACGTCTCCATGCATAGCCCATCACCGTCCCGGTCCTATCCTGCCAGGGAGCGTCAGCTCGACGCTTCCCCCATCCGACACTTTGCGGGATCTACTCCACGCTCTGGGATTCCGCCTCCACCTTCGCTGTCTGCATTCACATTCACTCCTACCGCGTCGGGCAGCTCTCTTGACACGCTTGCGGCGGCCGCCTCCACGTCGACCGCACACCACATGCACGAGCAAGAGGACGCTCCTTCGGTCACGCTGACCTTCACGTCGCCTCAGCGGCGCCGTGACTGGGATGCTGGGAGCCATATCCCGCGTTAAGTATTGCCTCATCATATTCTTTGCTTATTGGACATTCTAGTCTCAGTATATGCCTAGCCCACTCATTGACATACCATACCATTATCTGTAATGACCTTCTTCCCTCTTCACAGCCCTGCAGACTTGTTTGATGCCTTCTTCTGCTTGTGTTATCAGTTGTCTGTGTGCTGTACATCATTCCTATTCTTGAATATAGCTTCTCAAAAATTACAACTGTGTGCTTGTGACAGAAAACTATGCATCAACAACAACAAGGTGAAAACGCGCCACACGATCCCTACGCTGTAGCTCTCCGAAGATTACATTGTCAAAGTCCGTCCAGATATCATTGTCCTCCGCTTCCTGCCAGTAACGCATATACACTGTGCGAATCTCGTTTATCCCCACTCGCACTGCACGCACATTACACGAGCGCGCACAGACCTCCAGGAGCTCCAAGCGGCCCTCCGGATCGTTGATGTCAAGCGGTAAGCGGAGACGACCAAACCCAGCGCGTAGCTGACGCATCCCCCACTCTGCTGTCTGCCGAAAGGAGAGAAGCTGCCGGTTGCGAGCGAGAACGGCCTCTTGTTCTTGCAAGTTGGCCGGAACGGTTTGGCCAGCTTTGAGCGGTGCTTGTATGCGCCCAGCAATAGAGTTGGTTCCACGGGGAAAGGCGGTGTCCGCAACGAGGTAATACCCTGGTGGTGTCCGGTCACGGAGCTTGTCGTAAATCGGCCGCGCGATCTTGGCATCGTGCCAGCTTCCTGGTGCATTGAGAACTGCCGCTTTGATAAGACCTGTACAGCAGCATAAGTACTAGAAGTGGAGCAAGCGACAGAAACAGTCAACCGACCTTGAGGGGAGAAGGTGAACACACAGCTTGTAAAGTGACCGTGTAGCCACCCGTTGTATGTCGCATTCTCGATGTCGGTGTCATCAGAGGACGCCGTCAACAGGTTGAGCCCGTCAATGGACCCAATGGCGTCCTGGAGGAGGGGGTGACGAGCGCAGATGAGATCGCTGTCCTGCCGGCACTCTTCCTCTGTAGCCCACCACTCGATCGCAGCCTCCGGGATTTTCCGCAGGGTGTTGCATAGGATAGTCATGGCAAATGCCCGGTAGCGGGAGACAGTCGAGGGGACAAGGGCGAAGATTTGTTGTAGAGCAGTGTCGGGCATGGCAGATGTGAGGTAGTGATAGATCAGACCAAGGGCTCCCTCTGCTGTGAGAGAACGGCGTCCAAGGCGAGGTGCACCGGTAGGGTCGGCGTCTGGACGCGGGATCGCCTCCGATTCCCATTGTGCGCGGAAACCGCTCTCCAGAATGTATTCGAACGTGCCGCAGTCGATGCCCATGGTCGTAATGAATGCACGGTCATCCTGGCTGTCGTAAAGCACCTGCCAAGGTGTGTCGCATCGGGGATTTGGCAACAATTGAGGACGACGGAGGTAGCGACGGCTGGGTTGTCGCTTTTCGGCGCGTTCAAGACGAGCCTCTTCACTCCCTAGGGCACTGACAGCAGCGGCGAGAATGGCAACATCATCAAGCTCCTCTTCACCTGAGGATTCGCCAGAGCTAGACTGAGCTGATTGCATCGTGAGGAAGGTAATGAAGGAGCTTGCAGAGTCCTGTTAAGGAGTAGAGGCATCGGGCAGCGACCGTGCATGGAGTCATAATCACACGGCATTTGGGCGCTTATTTAGTTGGTACTCGTTACTCTAATATCTCGTCCAAATATGTCGTGCAAAGCAATTTCTTTTCATAATGTGGTAGCAGGACATGTGTAGAACATCTCTACATAGTTTGTTTTCCTTAGTATATTATGCCTCGAGTGTGAGGGCAGACTTCGCGGACCTACTTCATTTGGGCGCTATTTTGCCCAACGAGCGCCGGTACTCCAAGAACTTCTCGGTCTGCGGACTTCTAAATCATGTTTACATTCCTTATGGATACGGGCTGATAATCCGTAGGTACTTTCACTCTCCGCTTGATGTATCTACGGCGGCCGCAAAGCCGCAGAGGCTTATGGAAAGTCATCCATTCAGCGCGGCGGTCATGGGTTGCGCGAGTGGGAGGCCGAACTCGATAACACTCCCCCCGATTCCGATCTCTGTGAGAATCGAGCCCGCTCTCTTTCTCGCTCTCCGTCGCCCTCTCTCTCTCCTTCCTCCTCCTCGTCCTCCGTCGCGCTCACCACCCCGCTCTTCTCCTCCTCTCGCGCAGCTCACCGCCTTGGACGAGCCGAGAGCAGAGGCAGTGCAGAGGGCATCGGTGGCTGATCCCCCGCCGAACATCTGCTGCATCAAATAGACGCTGCTTTTGCCTTTCGACCGCCCGGCCGTTCCTGGCTCTCCCATCTCCCTCTTCTCCTGCTCTGACCTCCTCATCCAATCATTTCTCCTCCCGACCGTTCTCTTCCTTCCTCGCCCGCGGTCTTCCCTGTCTCCTCTGTCCACCGAGGCGTCCGGGCTCGCCCCCAACATTCAAATGCTCTCTCACCCTCCCCTCCCTTCCGCCGCAGACTCGGACAACACAAACATCCCACCTCACGATCTTTCCTCCCACCACCCCTCCGCCAACCACAACCACCACAACCACAGCCAGCACCCGCACCAGCTTCACCAGGCCGCTCTCTACTCCGTCGCCCCCCACCTCAACCGCCCTTCGAACGCTGCCCACCACCACCCGTTCGCGTTCCCCGGCTCCCAGCCCGGCTTCGACCATCTGCAGCAGCAGCAGCCCTCTCTCCACCACCTCGACCCTCATCACCCGCACCTCCACCCCCAGCAGAACCAGACGTGCGTCCCCGCACTCATCCCCCCAGGCATGGACCCCTCCCAGGTCGATATCCGCACATTCTATCCGTACACACCCAACGAGGTCAAGCACCGCAAGCGCACCACCCGCGCCCAGCTCAAGGTCCTCGAAGGCGTGTACAAGTGGATGACTTTCCATAAGCCTCTGCGGCTTTGCGGTCGTCCGTAAATGGTTGATCGAGTC